>NC_092108.1:20895457-21025457 GCF_045679555.1 Salvelinus alpinus | reverse complement strand
TTGCGGGTGCAGTATCAGCTCCTTGCGGGTGCAGTATCAGCTCCTTGCTTGTGCAGTATCAGCTCCTTGCGGGTGCAGTATCAGCTCCTTGTGGGTGCAGTATCAGCTCCTTGTGGGTGCAGTATCAGCTCCTTGCGGGTGCAGTATCAGCTCCTTGCGGGTGCAGTGCACTGCCTCAGGTTTCCATCCAGATACCCAGATTCAATAGAAGCATAATCTCAAAGGCCCCCTATCAGAGAGGGAGGAAAAAAATAAAGCACTTCCTCCATACTTCCTGTGCATTGAGCACACACTTCCTCCTCTCCTCCTTTCTGATTGGCTGATGTTGACGAGGGGGGTGAGAGATAAGTCCCGTTTTCGTGATATGATTCTAAAAGATAATACTTTGGTTTACCAGTTACCAATGCAGTTGTGGGATCATCATTTAAAACCTTAATTCTGAGAAGTAGCCTACGCAGGCCTACTGTGCATGAGTAAAGACAGCTGGAGAAACCCTCCTCCTAACCTCCTGTTCTTTTTACTGTGAGGCCAGAGGTACACTCCATTTTCCTCTACGTGAGAAATGCATGCAGCATCAATTCCTTTGAGAAAACAACTTCTCTCAGAAGAAAAGGGCCCACAAGGGGAGTGGAGGGGGGCGGATATCCCTCCTCCATACACACGCAAGCACTCCCACACGCGTGCGTACCCCCCCCCCCCCCCCCCACACACACACAATGGATGGCTGCAACTACACAGCAGGACCCTCTGAATTGTCTCAGGAAATGTCTTCTTTGCATGGGGTCAGTCCCGTCAGAGAGAGCTATGCTGAGACATGAGCTACAATACTATGCTAACCCAGATGCTGCCTGGGTTGTTGTCTCAAGGGGGCCAGGAGAATGTTCTAGATCTGAGCTATAGAGAAAGGAAGGTGATTTAACCAACCCAGCCAGATGTTGAAGAGCCACTGAGCCTGAAGCTGTGCTGCATACTGTAATGAGAGAGCGGGATATCTGCCTGTATCCCTCAGGGTTGCATAGAGGACAAAACACCAGCCCAGCTGTGGAGCACAAGACAAGCAAACACCAGTGATTGCTGTGAATGACCGATAATCCTTCCAAACTGTGTTCACTTTAAATGACGTACGTCTATCTGGAGAGCAGATTGAGTCCTCTGTTAGAACACTCCATGACTTCTCACCGGGAGAGCTCTAACAGTTTGAGCTGAAAGTAAACGCCTTTGAAAATTGAGTCTTCTTAGCGGCTTGGTCCTTTAGAAGCTGAAGGAAAAGAGACCAAATAAAGGCCAAAAGGCTCATGTTTATCCCAGTTGGAGAGGGTTTCTGTGCTAACAGAGTGTTCTCTAACATAACTGAGACACTCCAGATATCTGCAGCAAAAAGGGTCAGTCGTGTGTTTATTCTGTGACCTTGTGGTGGAATGCTGGATGTAAGTTCCTTACAAACACACAGGAATAGACCCAGTTACTCTGCACTCCGGCACACAGCAAACACAACGTTGCTCGTAAGTCGCAACACTAACCAAAGGGCTCCTGATATTGTATATCTACCCCCCTCCCCCCAAACATTCTCCCAACGATGCCACATCAGATAGTTTGTCATGTCAGTGCCTGTAACGGCAGCCTTCCCTCTCTTCACGAGAAGAGAGGGTGTAACAGGGATCGGACCAAGACGCAGCGTAGTTGGTGCTCAACATATTTAATAATACGAACTGTGAACACTACAACAATACAAAAATAACAAAATGTGGCAAACCGATACAGTCCTAGCTGGTGCAGAGAAAACACAGAGACAGGAAACAACCACCCACAAACCCCAACACAAAACAAGCCACCTATATATGATTCCCAATCAGAGACAACACAAAACACCTGCCTCTGATTGAGAACCATATTAGGCCAAACATAGAAACAGACAAACTAGACACACAACATAGAATGCCCACCCAGCTCACGTCCTGACCAACACTAAAACAAGCAAAACACACAAGAACTATGGTCAGAACGTGACAGTTCCTCTCTTGGCTATGACTTAACTGGGGGAGCTTGCCAATAGACATGTAGGTTTGGCTTATACAGAGCTGCAGGTTGATATTGAATAAGCATGTATCAATCATGTAATGACTGAACATACAAGAAACTCTTTTCATGGCAGTCAAGTCGGTGATCCCTTGAATTGCCACAGTGATCCCTGGTCACACAACAGACACTTGTTATTCATTTATTTGAACTATCAATGGTGCATTCACTGCTCCTAATGATGCCCTTTTGTGGTCACAGAAAGAGGTATTATAGATCTGAAAATAATCAAGTAAAAGTGTCAATTTAACACCGAAACAATGTCTTTTGGCTTGCTTCCATACATATCTGCACCAGTGTCACTCCACACAGCTGTCCCATATACAGTAGAACAGCACTAAAGAAACCTTATAATCATTAAACACACCCGTCATAAACAAAACCATACTTGGCACTATCTCTGTGCTATCAATTTATCTGTTGACCGTTTTTAAATCTCACTGCATCCCACCAGTCACCCAACACTCAAAACTCCTATTCCCCAACCTCCTATCCTCTGTCCCCTTTAACGTCCAATAATCTACCCACCAGTCTCCTTAAACATTCAACAGTCTGCCCACTTCCTCCTTTACTTCTTTCACTCCAGACATTCTCCCCATTGTCCCACTTTAAACTCAAGACATTTTACCCCGTCTCCCCCTACTCTCCCCCATCCACTGCTAACACTATCCTCCTCTTCAGCAATCCCACAGGAAGTCAGTTAGAGGAAGACTGGAGAGAGAGTGGGCGGGTCGGCTGGCAGAGAGGCCGGCAAGACAAACACACTGCTGCCTGCTAACTCACTGACACACACACACACACACACACACACACACACACACACACACACACACACACACACACACACACACACACACACACACACACACACACACACACACACACACACACACACACACACACACACACACACACACAGGTAGGTCACCTTTTATTTACCAACGCTCTTAGAGAACCATGCCTGTTAAAGGGAGGGGGGAAAACGACAACCACAGGCAGTAAAAACTACACATTTCACACATCATTCCAGCAGGAAAAAGGCGCAGTAATTCAGGATTCCCCTATAGGTTGGTTTGAGCAGCATTCCCAAAGCCGTCCCGGCTCAGAGTGGAGCAGCACACAGCACAGATAAGAGGCGGAGCTCTTCCTCCTTAACATAATCTGAGGATACAGGAGATAAAGACATTCTCCACTTATCAAACCTACACTGAAAGCTACAGTTAAATCAAGTAGTCAGTCAGTGCTACAGGTGTAGGATCTTAATTTGAGCCAGTTTTCTACAGCAGGAAAATAATCTTGCAGCAACAGGAAATGTTAATTATTATGTGGATTATAATTAATCATTTACAGTTTTGTAGGGGTTGATACGTTTTGCGAAAGGGAAGATCAAGTCTGAAATTTCAAAGTGGAAATTACAAACTTTAGAAGCCTTTTTAAACCTCAAATACACTAGAGGTTTTAACAGGTTTTAACATGAAAGGTCTCCTGCAACAGGATGATCAAATTAAGATCCTACATCATCTGTAGTGAGTAGAACCTAAACTTTCTCAACTTTTAAATGGGACAGAGTAGTATGAAAACAGTCTATACTAGGGATTCTTGGAGGGAGGCGATATCAGGGATCCCACTGCATTTCTCCCAGTACTGTTCCTGTGTGATTCCAACCACTTCCCAGCTACTGCCTTAGTAATTTCCCTATTAACTCACCCTATGTCGATCTGGACTCACTCATCAGTCAGTTGCCCTACAAGGGTTCCCATAAAAAGACATAGGCCTTTTCTAAAAGAGACTGAGGTTGTAGTTCTTAAGTAGCATTGTGTTGCTCAGCTCTTACTCACTGTCAGTTTCCCCCCTGGTTAAGGCATTTGGCGGACTGAGGGCTTCTCCTATAACCTCCTACTGGTGAGAGAGAGAGAGAGAGAGAGAGAGAGAGAGAGAGAGAGAGAGAGAGAGAGAGAGAGAGAGAGAGAGAGAGAGAGAGAGAGAGAGAGAGAGAGAGAGAGAGAGAGAGAGAGAGAGAGAGAGAGAGAGAGAGAGAGAGAGAGAGAGAGAGAGAGAGAGAGAGAGAGAGAGAGAGAGAGAGAGAGAGAGAGAGAGAGAGAGAGAGAGAGAGAGAGAGAGAGAGAGAGAGAGAGAGAGAGAGAGAGAGAGAGAGAGAGAGAGAGAGAGAGAGAGAGAGAGAGAGAGAGAGAGAGAGAGAGAGAGAGAGAGAGAGAGAGAGAGAGAGAGCGCGAGAGCGAGAGAGAGACTCCAAGAGCTGGAGCTTGGGGTATAATAACAAAGAGTATTCTGCTTGTTAATAATCCTTAGAGTATTTAGAAAACAATCCCCTCTCTGGAAATGGGGTGAACAATATAACATGAAACCTGACTGACATTAAACGCCGTAACACGTCCTTAATGTGAAAAGCCGCTCTCTACAGAAACGGCAGCTCGTATGTCTTCTAATGTTAGATCCGGTGGCGTGTGATGATCATCTGTGTGACAAAAAGACATATCACACATGGATGGTAACGGAAGCCAAAACAATGCCATTGGCTGTTTGAAGCGAACATGGCTGCGGAGCAGGGGACAGTTGTTTCAAAGCCGACCCCTCATCTCACTGGATACAAAGCAGTGCTATTGGCAGGCATCTCAGGACCTCAGTGCTGAGCGCTGGCTGCCTTGCGTCAGTCAAAGGGTCTGGGGCTTGGCGGCCAGGGAATCTATCTCCTATCAGGGTGCACTGCACTCACTTCTGAGCACTAGGGCCCTGGCTCACAGTCAGAATGGTGAGACATGCTCTATACTACAGACATACACACAGACCAATTATAAGAGTGAGTAGCTAGGGAGAAGATATGAAGAACTTGGTCCTATGTCACAATTGTTTGGCTACAATGGCTAACACGCATCCAACCAATAAAATCACAGCATTCTTATTGAAAGATGGGAGTATTGGATCTAACTCCTCTCAGCAGATGCAATGATGTTTCTTGTTAAAAATGTTGGATGTCTAACTTTCCATGTCTTTTCCAGTTCTAGGTATTGTTGGTGCCAAAACTTCACAACACAGAACTAGGGGTAATTTGACCTGGGAGAACATCACATCCTTTCCCTAAATGCCTGCGATCTAAAAACTATCCATTGCTTGCAAAACAACAAACGTTAGTGTTTGCCTCATACAGAGTTGAAACAGGGGAAAATGACTCACATACTACCTGATGACCCAACAGAGTGTTCTCCCTTCGCTGCCAACTGAGGATGCTGCTTGGCTTTCTTCACATGCCTCATGCTTGACTATTTGAAAGCAATCTAACTTGTTGTGTTGCTCTTTGACCCCCTAAACCAATTTAAGCTTATTCTAATCTTTGGGGCAATATTCTGCGTGGGTGATTATTACTGTGTATGCCCACGGTGGATAATACCTTAATAATACCCAGCGTGACAAGTGCATCCATATTAAAAATTCCGAGACTCTCTAGCATAATCAGTTCAGAGTGAGACGGTTGGTACAGTGAACAGAAGTCTACTGGGCTCATCCTATTGGAATCACTCCAACTTGCACTCCAGGGTATTTCTATCTATCATTGAAACCACCATAAACCTAGAACGAATCGTTTCTACTAGACCTAGAGCAGATTTTTCAATAATATATTTCAACAATACCTCTGCTCTAGATAACTCATTATGCTATAACGTCATGCAATGTATGGGATGAAATACACATGGCCTAATATGCTAATGTAAACCAGGTCTCTCTCAAATAGATTTTATCATCTCAACAAAACTAACCTGGATAAATAAAGGTTTAATTGGAAGTAGCCTAGCATTGTACAGTCAAGTAATGAGAAAATTAATCATGCCCTACTCTACAGATGGAGAAATTGTTATTTTTTACAGCCTTCTGGGTCTTATTATGACAACACGTGGTTATTAAGTCGTTCCGCTTTTTAAAAAGACCCCCCCCCCCCTTCTCGGTCTCCCACCAGGAAATTCATTTGAAGTGCAATGAGGCCTCAGTTGGTTGAATCAACAAGACAAGACAGCTAAAAAGGTAGGAGACGGGCAATCGTAATGACACTGACCGGTATCTATTCGCTAACATCAAGTTAGAGACATCAAGAGATAAACTTCACCATGCTATTGATAGTTAATGCAATACCAGTATCTCAAGTTAAACAAACAAATAACAGATCATCTCTATGCTACTGATAGTGAACGATGATAACCACTAAATATCAACAAGCAGATCCTCCCTGTAGTAAAGAACTGTGGATGATAAAACATTGTTCCATGGCCGAGATGCCTCCCCACTGGGCACAGACGTCAATTCAACGCCTATTCCCTGTTGGTTCATTGAAATGATGTGGAAACAACATTGATGTGAGCTTGTAAAAGCTGAACTGGAGGTTGCCTAAACATCAAACTGTTACCATGGTTACCCCATGGAAGTGTTGTTTTATATTTTCCCAAAATTGTGCTTTCTCAGTTTTATTTTTCCTGGTTTAAGATTTTTTTGTGTAATTCCCCTTTAATTGCGCATCTGGCCTATTAATTGTGCTTGTAGTGTGCCGTCTAATGTGCCAGTCTAGTGATGGTTCTGCATTGCTGCTGCTCATTTCATGGCAAAGTTTGCAAATAACAAATAATATACTTACTTATGATATACTTCTGCCAGGTAAGACTACTTTGCAGTAACATTTAATTGTGAAGGTTTTGGGGAAAGCATTTCTGTCAACCCACAAGACGGTTATCACATCAACTGGCTACTAGTGATGGGCATTCCGAGTATTTTTTGTGAGCCGGATCATTTTGCTCCGTTCACCTAAAAAAGCCGTTCATTTGGCCCCCAAACGGCTCTTTGCTTAGTAATGCTTCGAAATTGACCTAAAAGCATGAAAAAATGTAAAGCCTAAAATGTTGCCTATGTCAGATCGTGAAATGTGAGTTGAAATAAATTTTTACCTGACCTGATTAGATGGCCTGCAAAAAAAGATGAAGACTGAATGAGGCTCTCCCCTCACTATATTGTTCCTGCACATCTTCAGACAATGTTTTTATAACTTATCTCCAGATAATGGATGTCTAGAGCTCATAAAGCACTAGTAAAAGCATGTAAATCAGGGAGCCAAATGAACGGCTCTTTCACATATGCGATTCGGTTCCCGACTGTCACCAAAATGAGCCTTTCAAAAAGAGCTGTTCGTTCACAAACGACCTATCACTACTGGCTAACCAGGGGTGGGATAATGGCAATGTTGCGTTTGCTAAATAGTAGCTGGGAACTTGCGGTGTCTGGTACTTAAGAGATTTGTTTATGACAGTTTGCGGTGGAACACTTGAAAATGACATGTTCATTCAGAATTGTTTGGCGAGCTATTCATAGGTGATCTGTGAGCTACTGGTAGCTCCCGATCGACCTGTTGGAGTCCCCTGCTCTACAAGCCAGAATGTTGAATAAAATGATATTTAGACTTACTTTACCGGGTGTCTGTGCTGTTGGTCCATTTGATGGTAGGAGGTGGAGATAGGTAAACAACACTTTCCTGTGGATACCGTTACTTTTTGCGGCGTCGGTAATTTCTGTCACTTGTATTTTCAATGTCCTGACGCATTATACGAGATGCAAAATATTTCAACAATAGCCGAATGTAACTGAACGTAGTCGACTGAAGCATGTTTCCTCACAATCAGCTGGAAGTGTTTGTGAAATTTGCCAGCTGATTGCCTGGGACAATGTTCAGTTTGTGGTTCAGTTAGGCTTGGCCATATTGTGCAAGTGTTTGACGCGGCGAAAAAAACTATATACTGAAGGTCGGGTTATAACGCTTCCCTGTGAATATTTTGTCTCAGATTACCTCCGACATAAGGACAAAAACAGGGAAAGTACGTTGAAATGACAATTCTTTCAACATTCTGTAATGGGAATATTCGGGAATGCTGAGCCAACATGTTAGAGACAAGTGTAAGTATTTCACTGTCAGATTCTAAGGCTAGACTGGAGGGTGAGACAGTGAGGGCTGAAATGCTCGTCTGTCTGCCCTGGCTATGACGTCCTGCTAGCCTGCCTAGTGTTGCCTGCTACCCTACAATCATGTCTGTAACTCATACAGGGCTAGGCACTATGTCATCAGGTGCAATGTCTGTAACATACAGTACACCTAAGTAAGGGTTTACCGGTTCCCTCCAACAAATGTTGTACTCATATTGTAGTTTTAACATCATGTACGTGCACATTAATTAGTATTTATATAGGAGTTATAGTGTAGGCTGTTAATACAAAGCTTTAGTGACACTATGTAATGTTGGACCAGTTGCTTGCTTTATGCCGAAATGTTTTATCAGACAGGTACATCAGTTAAAATCGGGATATTTCAGCCTTATTATCTGAAACATTGACCCATCTAAGTGCATTCTCTGGTGCCCATAAATATCAGTGAAGGAACTGGCCTTTCTCCCCCTGCTGACATAGGGCTAAATCCCAATGTGTCTAAAAGTGATGTCTACATAGCCAATTAACACCCCAGAAGATAGACAAGCCAGTGTCACAGCAGACACCAAAGCGGTGGAGAAAGAACCTTTTGTCCAACGGGGTTGTGCTTTCCACAGAGATGGAGCTATACATTCCGGGTCTGTCTACGTTTATGGATCAGAGGCTAGATGCATTTAGCTTCCCTCTCTTTCCTCCCCCTTCTCTCTATCTCCCGCTGTCTCTTACATGCTGACCAGACCGGACACGTCGCGTGCGCGTGCGTCACAAAATACATTTAGAAATCCATGTTATTCAATTATTGCACCCACACTGCTCACGCACGCCAAGGGCTAAAATAGAACTCATTCCTATTTCTGACGCAGATCGCGCTGCAAGTCCTGCCTCTCCCATCTCCTCATTGGTTTATAGAAGCAGGTACCCACATGCCATCTCCTCATTGGTTATACCCACGTGGGTGATTGAAAGACAAACTTTGTTGCCGGTTGTCGTGGAAATACAATGAAAGTTTAGATGCGATCGCCATATAAATTCAAAGATGAAAAAGCCTGGAAGGAGGAGAGATGACTAGAAACGATTCGTTTGGCCGTTTTATGTGTGGATTAATTGTCGGAGTAGAGGTCCTTGTGCATTTCAGGTAAAATAACTCAATGTTTATATCCCAGGACAAATTAGCTAGCAACAGCAAGCTAGCTAAATAGAACAAATTAACGTTAGCTAGCAACTAAATTGCCATACATGTTTAATGCTCTAAATTGCCATACATGTTTAATGCTTTTCGACCTGTCCCCAAATTAATGTCATTGGTTCAGAGTTTGTTTTGATATTTTAACCTGCGTGTCATGATCGCGTTTGGTGGGGGGGCAAAATACATTTATGCACGATAGTGCACGATGGCGCACGCGCACAGCCGGTTTGGGATCCGTGTTACTCTCTACACTCACTCTCACTAAATTGCTCCCTCTCCCTCTAGCATATAATAAGTGCATCAGAACTTGTAACAACCAAACAAGACAGCATTCTGTAGATGTCTGTAGATGTTACAGACAGACCAGCCGGCCCGTTGAGTAAAGCTTGTAGATGTTACAGGCTGACCAGCTGGCCCGTTGAGTAAAGCTTGTAGATGTTACAGGCTGACCAGCCGGCCCGTTGAGTAAAGCTTGTAGATGTTAAAGGCTGACCAGCCGGCCCGTTGAGTAAAGCTTGTAGATGTTACAGGCTGACCAGCCGGCCCGTTGAGTAAAGCTTGTAGATGTTAAAGGCTGACCAGCCGGCCCGTTGAGTAAAGCTTGTAGATGTTACAGGCTGACCAGCCGGCCCGTTGAGTAAAGCTTGTAGATGTTACAGGCTGACCAGCCGGCCCGTTGAGTAAAGCTTGTAGATGTTACAGGCTGACCAGCCGGCCCGTTGAGTAAAGCTTGTAGATGTTACAGGCTGACCAGCCGGCCCGTTGAGTAAAGCTTGTAGATGTTACAGGCTGACCAGCCGGCCCGTTGAGTAAAGCTTGTAGATGTTACAGGCTGACCAGCTGGCCCGTTGAGTAAAGCTTGTAGATGTTAAAGGCTGACCAGCCGGCCCGTTGAGTAAAGCTTGTAGATGTTACAGGCTGACCAGCCGGCCCTTTGAGTAAAGCTTGTAGATGTTACAGGCTGACCAGCCGGCCCGTTGAGTAAAGCTCCTGTTGAGTAAAGCTCTTGGTACCTTGTGTGTGTTTAGTGAATCCAGCCCTCAGAACGAGTCATGTCAAAAGAGGCTGTTGATCAGGAGCGAGGGGGATAACACACATAGCCTACACACACACACAAATCGGCATTGCTCTGTCTGTAGGCCTAAAGCATGCATGACTTCACAATGTAGTCAAAGGCCAATGTTTTTCCGATTTTTGTGTTAAATGCTCTACAACAAAGTTTCTTAGTGTCCAACATCTTTCTCTAACCGTAACCTTGTTCTGAACACCTCCAAAACAAAGGTCATGTGGTTTGGTAAGAAGAATGCCCCTCTCCCCACAGGTGTGATTACTACCTTTGAGGGTTTAGAGCTTGAGGTAGTCAGCTCATACAAGTACTTGGGAGTATGGCTAGACGGTACACTGTCCTTCTCTTAGCACATATCAAAGCTGCAGGCTAAAGCTAAATCTAGACTTGGTTTCCTCTATCGTAATCGCTCCTTTTTCACCCCAGCTGCCAAACTAACCCTGATTCAGATGACCATCCTACCTATGCTAGATTACGGAGACATAATTTATAGATCGGCAGGTAAGGGTGCTCTCGAGCGGCTAGATGTTCTTTACCATTCGGCCATCAGATGTGCCACCAATGCTCCTTATAGGACACATCACTGCACTCTATACTCCTCATCTCTGTATACCTGTTGCAAGACCGACTGGTTGATGCTTATTTATAAAACCCTCTTAGGCCTCACTCCCCCCCTATCTGAGATATCTACTGCAGCCCTCATCCTCCACATACAACACCCGTTCTGCCAGTCACATTCTGTTAAAGGTCCCCAAAGCACACACATCCCTGGGTCGCTCCTCTTTTCAGTTCGCTGCAGCTAGCGACTGGAATGAGCTGCAACAAACACTCAAACTGGACAGTTCTCAATCTCTTCATTCAGACTCAATCATGGACACTCTTACTGACAGTTGTGGCTGCTTTGCGTGATGTATTGTTGTCTCTACCTTCTTGCCCTTTGTGCTGTTGTCTGTGACCAATAATATTTGTACGATGTTTTGTGCTGCTACCATGTTGTGTTGCTACCATGCTGTGTTGTCATGTGTTGCTGCCTTGCTATGTTGTTGTCTTAGGTCTCTCTTTATGTAGTGTTATCTAAGATTGTCGTGATGTGGGTTTGTCCTGTATTTATTAGAGGTTGACTGATTTATCGGCATGGCCAAATAACTAGGGCCGATTTCAAGTTTTCATAACAATAGGTAATCTGCATTTTTGGAAGCCGATTACATTGCATTCCACGAGGAAACTGCGTGGCAGGCTGACCACCTGTTACGCGAGCGCAGCAAGGAGGCAAGGTAAGTTGCTAGCTAGCATTAAACTTATCTCATAAAAAACAATCTTCACATTATCACTAGTTAACTACACATGGTTGATGATATTACGAGGTTAACTAGCTTGTCCTGCGTTGCATATAATCAATGCGGTGCCTGTTAATTTATCATCGAATCACAGCGTACTTCGCCAAACGGGTGATGATTTAACAAAAGCACAATCGTTGCACAAATGTACCTAACCATAAACATCAATGCCTTTCTTAAAATCAATACACAGAAGTATATATTTTTAAACCTGCATATTTAGTTAAAAGAAATTCATGTTAGCAGGCAATATTAACTAGGGAAATTGTGTCACTTCTCTTGCATTCATTGCATGCAGAGTCAGGGTATATGCACCAGTTTGGGCCGCTTGGCCCGTTGCGAACTAATTTGCCAGAATTTGACGTAATTATGACATAACATTGAAGGTTGTGCAATGTAACAGCAATATTTAGACTTACGGTTGCCATCCGTTCGATAAAATACGGAACGGTTCCGTATTTCACTGAAAGAATAAACATTTTGTTTTCGAAATGATAGTTTCCGGATTTTACCATATTAATGACCAAAGGCTCGTATTTCTGTGTTTATTATATTATAATTAAGTCTATGATTTGATATTTGATAGAGAAGTCTGACTGAGTGGTGGTAGACAGCAGCAGGCTCGTAAGCATTCATTCAAACTTTACTGCGTTTGCCAGCAGCTCTTAGCAATGCTTGAAGCACAGCGCTGTTTATGACTTCAAGCCTGAGATTAGGCTGGCAACACTAAAGTGTCTATTAGAACATCCAATAGTCAAAGGTATATAAAATACAAATGGTATAGAGAGAAGTAGTCGACACGTCATAATTCCTATAATAACTACAACCTAAAACTTCTTAACTGGGAATATTGAAGAACTGGGAATATTGAACCACCAGCTTTCATATGTTCTGAGCAAGGAACTTAAATATTAGCTTTTTTACATGGCACATATTGCACTTTTACTTTCTTCTCCAACACTGTGTTTTTTGCATTATTTAAACCAAATTGAGCATGTTTCATTATTTATTTGAGACTAAATAGATTTGATTTATGTTTTATATTAAGTTAAAACAAAAGTGTTCATTCAGTATTGTTGTGATTGAGATTATAACAAATATATATACAAATATACATATATACACACACACACATATATATATAAATAAATAAAATCGAGCGATTAATCGGTATCGGCTTTTTTTGGTCCTCCAATAATCGGTATCGGCGTTGAAAAATCATAATCGGTCGACCTCTAATATATATTTATATATTTTTTTTTTTATCCCCCGTCCCCGCAGGAGGCCGTTTGCCTTTTGGTAGGCCGTCATTGTAAATAAGAATTTATTCTTAACTGACTTGCTTAGTTAAATAAAGTTGAAATAAATACAAATAAAATTGTCAACATTATTTAGACCTGTATTTATTGACAGAAGGATTTGACTGAATGATGCTGATTTGGGGAGTTAAATGTATCACTTGATGGTTGTTCTGTTTAGGCTCATCTCTTGTCATTAGAGGAACTATCCCAGGAACTGTCTGTCACAGGAACCGTCACAGGAACACTGACTGCACTGTGAAAATAAATTATAGGGATTTTCTGACTGATTAGGCTGATAGATGGGGGTACAAAATGCAAAGTTGCCCTGCTGAAAGTCTCCACAACTCCTGTTCTGTTAGTGTTGGTATCCTGGAAAGAGAAATATATTTGCAGTAGAAACAGTCTAATTTCTGAGACCAATAATATCACGTTACGGACTCAGGTTTTTCTTCGGCCATGGCCTTGCAGGAAGCACAATCAGTTGTACTTAAAATGGTGGCAAGTTTAGACCAAACAATTGCTGTTCATCTGTAAACAGTCTCTATGCACTGTAAGTAACATTAAAGTAGATAATGGAAAGCTATATAGGCTTTGATCAACATTTTTACCACACCCATTGAAAGAGAGCATGCAATGTCATTCTGGGGAAAGATAACATGCCGTACTGCAATTACATGTAGTCAAGTGATGAAAAGTCACAGACAAGCAATGACAGAACATCTGAATTAATTGTTTGCTCGCTCGGTTTTGTAAGACATTATTACCAAGTTGAGGCAATACAGGCAAGTTGTACATTCGTATATACAGCGAGTGTACAAAATATTAAGAACATCTTCCTAATATTGAGTCCTACTTCAGGTTTTTAAATGTTGTTCTTCTATCTCATATACACACATCTTCACATAAATAATATAGGATATGTTTTAGGACTAGCCTTACATGAGGTTTAGAGGAAATGTTCTCTCTCCGGGAGACAGCATAAGCGTGAAAGTGTCGTGTGCGTGTGGAAAATCCAGTTTTACAGCAGTCAGACTCAGGCCGACAATGTTGTAGGATATATATCCGACACCTGGGGAAAATCTCAGATTACTCCATAAAATATTTCTGTAACAATATTTGGATAGTATGTAGAGCATCCAATGATGGACTATCAGTAACATTTCAACTAACTATCAATACAGAACAAAAATAGAAATGCAACATGTAAAGTGTTGGTCCCATGTTTCATGAACTGAAATAAAAGATCCCAGAAATGTTCCATATGCACAAAAATCTTATTTCTCAAAATTGTTGTGCACAAATGTGTTTACATCCCTGTTAGTGAGCATTTCTCCTTTACCAAGATAATCCATCCACCTGACAGGTGTGGCCTATCAAGAAGCTGATTAAACAGCATGATCATTACACAGGTGCACCTTGTGCTGGGGACAATAAAAGGCCACTCTAAAATTTGCAATTTTGAATGGAATGTTAATTTCTCTACCATAAGCCGCCATCAAGGTCCTTTTAGAGAATTTGGCAGTACGTCCAACCGGCCTCACAACCGCAGACCACAGCTGGCGTTGTGTAGGCGAGCGGTTTGCTGATGTCAACTTTGTGAACAGTGTCCCATGGTGACGGTGGGGTTATGGTATGGCAGGCATAAGCTACGGACAATGAACACATTTGAATACACAGGGATAACGTGACAAGATCCTGAGGCCTTGTCATGCCATTCATCCGCCGCCATCGCCTCATGTTGCAGCATGAAAATGCACAGCATCATGTCGCAAAGATCTGTACACAATTCCTGGAAGCGGAGTTCTATCATGGCCTGCATACTCACCAGACATGTCACCCATTGAGCAAGTTTGGGATGCTCTGGGTCGACGTGTACGACAGTGTGTTCCAGTTCCCGCTAATATCCAGTAACTTCGCACAGCTATTGAAGAGTTGGACAACATTCCACAGGCCACAATCAACATCCTGATCAAGCTCTATGTGAAGGAGGTTTGTGTCGAGCTGCACGAGGCAAATGGTGGTCACACCAGATACTGACTGGTTTTCTGATCCACGCTCCTACCTTTTTTTTAAAGGTATCTGTGACCAACAGATGCATATCTGTATTCCAAGTTATGTGAATATTTTTTTTATTTCACCTTTATTTAACCAGGTAGGCTAGTTGAGAACACGTTCTCATTTACAACTGCGACCTGGCCAAGATAAAGCAAAGCAGTGCGACACAAACAACAACATAGAATAAACAAACATACAGTCAATAATACAATAGAGAAAGTCTATATACAGTGTGTGCAAATGAGGTAGGATAAGGGGGGGTGAGGCAATAAATAGGCCATAGTGGTGAAATTATTACAGTATGGCAAATTAAACACTGGTGTGATAGATGTGCAGAAGATGAGTGTGCAAGTAGCTGTACTGGGGTGCAAAGGAGAAAAAATAATAATAATAACAATATGGTGATGAGGTAGTTGGATGGGCTATTTACAGATTGGCTATGTACAGGTACAGTGATCTGTGAGCTGCTCTGACAGCTGGTGCTTAAAGCTAGTGAGGGAGATATGGGTCTCCAGCTTCAGTGATTTTTGCAGTTCGTTCCAGTCATTGGCAGCAGAGAACTGGAAGAAAAGGAGGCCGAAGAAGGAAATATACCTGCTGGAGTGCGTGCTGCGGGTGGGTGCTGCTATGGTGACCAGTGAGCTGAGATAAGGCGGGGCTTTACCTAGCAACGACTTATAGATGACCTGGAGCCAGTGGGTTTGGCGACGAATATGAAGCGAGGGCCAGCCAACAAGAGCATACAGGTCGCGGTGGTGGGTAGTATATGGGGCTTTGGTGACAAAACGGATGGCACTGTGATAGACTGCATCCAATTTGCTGAGTAGAGTGTTGGAGGCTATTTTATAAATGACATCGCTGAAGTCAAGGATCAGTAGGATAGTCAGTTTTACTAGGGTATGTTTGGCAGCATGAGTGAAGGATGCTTTGTTGCGAAATAGGAAGCCGATTCTAGATGTAATTTTGGATTGGAGATGCTTAACGTGAGTCTGGAAGGAGATTTTACAGTCTAACCAGACATCTAGCTATTTGTAGTTGTCCACATATTCTAAGTCAGAACCATCCAGAGTAGTGATGCTGGACGGGTGGTTGGTGTGGGCAGCGATCGGTTGAAGAGCATGCATTTAGTTTTGCTTGCATTTAAGAGCAGTTGGAGGCCACGGAAGGAGAGTTGTATGGCATTGAAACTCGTCTGGAGGTTTGTTAACACTGTGTCCAAAGAAGGGTCAGAAGTATACAGAAAGGTGTCGTCTGCGTAGAGGTGGATCAGAGAATCACCAGCAGCAAGAGTGACATCATTGATGTATGCAGAGAAAAGAGTCGGCCCGAGAATTGAACCCTGCGGCACCCCCATAGAGACTGCCAGAGGTCCCGGACAACAGGCCCTCCGATTTGACACACTGAACTCTGTTAGAAAAGTAGTTGGTGAACCAGGCGAGGCAGTCATTTGAGAAACCAAGGCTGTTGAGTCTGCCGATAAGAATATGGTGATTGACAGAGTCGAAAGCCTTGGCCAGGTCAATGAATACAGCTGCACAGTATTGTGTATTGTCTCTTATCGAAGGCGGTTATGATATCGTTTAGGACCTTGAGCGTGGCTGAGGTGCACCCGGACCAGCTCGGAAACCAGATTGCATAGCGGAGAAGGTACGGTGGGATTCGAAATGGTCGGTGATCTGTTTGTTAACTTGGCTTTCGAAGACCTTAGAAAGGCAGGGTAGGATAGATATAGATCTGTAGCAGTTTGGGTCTAGAGTGTCTCCCCCTTTGAAGAGGGCGATGACCGCGGCAGCTTTCCAATCTTTGGGGATCTCAGACGATACGAAAGAGAGGTTGAACAAGCTAATAATAGGGGTTGCAACAATTTCGGCGGATAATTTTAGGAAGAGAGGGTCCAGATTGTCTAGCCCTGCTGATTTGTAGGGGGTCCAGATTTTGCAGCTCTTTCAGAACATCAGCTATCTGGATTTGGGTGAAGGAGAAATGGGGGAGGCTTGGGCAAGTTGCAGTGAGGGGTGCAGGGCTGTTGACCGGGATCAGGGTAGCCAGGTGGAAAGCCATGGCCAGCCGTATAAAAATGCTTATTGAAATTCTCAATTATCATGGATTTATCGGTGGTGACAGTGTTTCCTAGCCTTAGTGCAGTAGGCAGCTGGGAGGAGGTGCTCTTATTCTCCATGGACTTTACAGTGTCCCAGAACTTTTTGGAGTTAGTGCTACAGGATGCAAATTTCTGTTTGAAAAAGCTAGCCTTTGCTTTCCTAACTGCCTGTGTATATTGGTTCCTAACTTCCCTGAAAAGTTGCATATCGCGGGGGCTATTCGATGCTAATGCAGTACGCCACAGGATGTTTTTGTGCTGGTCAAGGGCAGTCAAGTCTGAAGTGAACCAAGGGCTATATCTGTTCCTGGTTCTAAATTTTTGGAATGGGACATGCTTATTTAAGATGGTGAGGAAAGCACTTTTAAAGAACAACCAGGCGTCCTCTACTAATGGAATGAGGTCAATATCCTTCCAGGATAACCATGCCATGTCGATTAGAAAGGCCTGCTTATTGAAGTGTTTTAGGGAGCGTTTGACAGTGATGAGGGGTGGTCGCTTGACCGCAGACCCATTACGGACGCAGGCAATGAGGCAGTGACGCTGAGATCCTGGTTGAAGACAGCAGAGGTGTATTTGGAGGGCAGGTTGGTTAGGATGATATCTATGAGGGTGCCCGTGTTTACGGATTTGGGGTTGTACCTGGTGGGTTCATTGATAATTTGTGTGAGATTGAGAGCATCAAGCTTAGATTGTAGGATGGCCGGGGTTTTAAGCATGTCCCAGTTTAAGTCACCTAGCAGCACGAGCTCTGAAGATAGATGGGGGGCAATCAATTCGCATATGGTGTCCAGGGCACAGCTGGGGGCAGAAGGTGGTCTATAGCAAGCGGCATCGGTAAGAAACTTGTTTTTGGAGAGGTGGATTTTTAAAAGTAGAAGCTCAAATTGTTTGGGCACAGACCGGGATAGTATGACAGAAATCCATAGATTAGGGTCTAACGAATATATTTCAATTGACCGATTTACTTATATGAACTGTAACTCTTAAAATCTTATGTTTCTTATCAACAGATAGCTTGTTGATTGTATGACCATCTGTAGAACATCTACAGAAGGACTATTCAGACTATCCAAATAAAGTGTGACTAATATTTCCAGGAGGGTATTTTTAGGGAGCAGAAATTAAAAGGACAGAAGGATATAAGGCTCTAGCCACAAGTAGGGAATTATATAGGGGGTAATTTCGCTCTATGCATATTCTGACCTTGAACTTAAGCATGATAATAGCATGCTATTCACCAGCTATTCGTTTGGGTAAAGATTGAAGGTGTGGCGGAGGTGTCTACAGATACATCTTATTCTGACCTGGACTTCATTCCCTGATAATTCCACCACCTTTACGTGCGAGGAAACCATGAATAAGGTCTAGCGAACCTACCGGTTCCAAGTCGGAAAAGCATTTACAGTACTTTATTTTTTCAGATAGAAATAACACCATTCTTTATGCACTCTAATTAACAACTTGATAAGAGCTATTGTTAAGAACTAGGTAAATGAGTAATCTGTTTGGAAAAGGGAATTATAAATGACACTTGTTTAAGATTTATTTTTACCTTATAATTATTGGAGAAAAAAACTGTCATATGGCAACAAACTGAAGCAGTACAATTTATTAAATGCAGGGATGCAAACTGCTGAGGGCCCAAAAAGGTGATACTTTTTTTTGCACTGAAACATGCAAAAAAATCCCTGCTAGGGAGAAATGCAGGTTTTAACTAATTAAACAACAAAGAATATGATCTCCATTATCAGTCTCTGTGTATAAAATAAAAAGTGGTTCATGTGAACCTAACTCACAGCTAAAAAATGTAAAGAAAGGAATCCAATGTTATTTGTTGCCTAGACTTTACTGCAAATGACACTCAAGTCTTGAGACAAAAACAATACACTAATATTGCAGTTAGCCATGACAGCCTTTATAATAGAACGCTTGTGACCATGACAGCCTTTATAATAGAACGCTTGTGACCATGACAGCCTTTATAATAGAACGCTTGTGACCATGACAGCCTTTATAATAGAACGCTTGTGACCACACACATAAATATTGCACTTGGGGAAAAAACACCTTATAGTAGAAATAGAATGAGACAAACAGGCATTCTAATTTTGCTCTATTATAGTGGCCACTATAGACATCGATCAAGTGCACAGCATCATGTCGGCTACATGTGTGCAAAAATAACATTCGCTGAGTAAAAAAGTATAATCCCCCCTCATTCTCACACACACGTGTTACTGTCAAGTTCAACACAACAAAAACAATATATTTGGGCTACACTGCACATTATTACATTGTAGAACATATGTCCACAGGCAGAAAGTGTACAATGTGCCAGCAAAAGTGAGAATGAGGAAAAGTGTGTGGTGTTCCTTTCACCTCTATAGTAGCATCCAGTTTAAGCCTAATTTTCACCTAATTCTGAAAATTAATCACATATTTACTGTAGAGGGAAAACATTAGTTAACAGATAGTGTTTAGTTTGTTAGTTAGTTAACATTTCACACAGATTGACAGGGTCCAGTAAGCAACTAACGCGTTATAACTTGAAGAACAGCAAGGAGTCGTATACCAGTTAATACTACAGCGAATTGGTTAGGTTATTAATGTTAGCTCATCTGATGTTGTCTGACTTTATTAGAAAGCTAATTTTCACACCATAAACTTAATTATTTGATCAGATAAATTGGCTAATGTTGCTCAACATTTCTCTGGCTAGCTAACGGAGAATTCAATCCAGATAGCAAGATACTTAACAACGCTAATACTTGTTCCACCACACTTTCTCCCTCACTTCAAACTTTCCAAATTCCAGTAGTTTTTCAGTTACAGCTCGTGAAGTACGCTTCATCACCTTCTCACCCCGTCTCCGTGGTCAGGCTTCTCACCTAACGTCACCTCTTCCTTATCATTCAGGGGATGCGCTGCTGTAACTGACAAGCTGCCTTTCCAGAGCGCGCGCTGATGCTGTACCTAGTGAATTGGTTGTCTCTTCATTCTACAGTCGCATGCTGCGCTGTATTCTGTTGTATGTAAACGATTGGCTGAGCCTTGGATACAGCCAGTATTGCTCAAAATGCGCATCCCTCGTTCGCTTACAGCCAGTAGTGATCTAAGCTCCCCCCGAACTTTTTTCATCGAATCTACACGAATCACTATTTTGGATTCAAAACGGCGAATTTCGCCAAAAGGTGACTAGTTTGCATCCCTGTAAATGCTGTGCGGTTATGCAGAACTTAAATTGTTTGGACTTTTGACTTGCAGGGATTGGCACTCTCAAATGTCTTAAAATTATAGGCTACCCCGACTTTCTCGGTCTCCTTTTTCTATCATTTTAAGTATCGACCGTCAGTAGGCCTAATAACCACACATATTCAACTGCCCAATTTACTGTTACTTCCCTTCAGTTGGTATAGCCTATATTATTATTCTATTTGTTTACCTTAATTTGGTTCCTCTTTAAATGCCGTAACAGTCGTGTGGTTGTTGCTGAGGATCATTGGTAACAGTTATACAGTGCATTTGGAAAAGTATTCAGACAACTTGACTTTTTCCACATTTTGTTACATTACAGCCTTATTCTAAAATTATTTTATATGTTTTTTTCCCTCATCAATCTACACACAATACCCCATAGTGACAAAGCAAAAACAGATTTTTTTAAAAATGTTTGCAAATGTATTCAAAACTGAAATATTACATTTAAATAAGTATTCAGACCCTTTACTCAGTACTTTGTTGAAGCACCTTTGGCAGCGATTACAGCCTTCTATTTGGTGAGTTTCTCCCATTCTTCTCTGCAGATCCTCTCAAGCTCTGTCAGGTTGGATGGGGAGCGTCGCTGCACAGCTATTTTCAGGTCTCTCCAGAGTTGTTCGATCGGGTTCAGATCCGGGCTCTGGCCGGGCTACTCAAGGACATTCAGAGACTAGTCCCGAAGACACTCCTGCGTTGTCTTGGCTGTGTGCTTACGGTCGTTGTCCTGTTGGAAGGTGAACCTTCACCCCAGCCTGAGGTCCTGAGCGCTCTGGAGCAGGTTTTCATCAAGGATCTCTCTGTACTTTGCTCTGTTCATCTTTCCCTCGATCCTGACTAGTCTCCCAGTCCCTGCCGCTGAAAAACATCCCCACAGCAAGATCCTGCCACCACCATGCTTCACCGTAGGGATGGTGCCAGGTTTCCTCCAGACGTGACACTTGGCATTCAGGCCAATGGAGTTCAATCTTGGTTTCATCAGACCAGAGAATCTTGTTTCTCATGGTCAGAGTCCTTTAGGTGCTTTTGGCAAACTCCAAGTGGGCTGTCATGTGCCTTTTACTGAAGAGTGGCTTCCGTCTGATTGCTCCATAAATGGTTGTCCTTCTGGAAGGTTGTCTCATCTCCACAGAGGAACTCTAGAGCTCTGTCAGAGTGACCATCGGGTTCTTGGTCACCTCCCTAACCCGATTATTCAGATGGCCAACTCTAGGAGTGTTGGTGATTCCACACTTCTTCCATTTAAGAATGATGGAGGCCACTGTGTTCTTGGGGAACTTCAATGCTGTAGAAATGTTTTGTTACCCTACCCCAGATCTGTGCCTCGACACAATCCTGTCTCGGAGCTCTTTATTACAATTCCTTTAACCTCATGGCTTGGTTTTTGCTCTGACATGCACTGTCAACTGTGGGACCTTATATAGAGACAGGCGTGTGCCTTTCAAAATCATGTCCAATCAATTGAATTTACCACAGGTGGACTCCAATCAAGTTGTAGAAACATCAGGGATGACCAATGGAAACAAGATTCACCTGAGCTCAATTTCAAGTCTCATAGCAAAGGATCTGAATACTTATGTAAATAAGGCAATTCTGGGGTTTTTTATATACATTTGCAAACATTTCTAAAAACCAGTTTTCACTTTGTCGTTATGGAATATTGTGTGTAGATTGATGAGAATAAAAAAATTAAAAAAAATAGAATAAGACTGTCTGAACACTTTCTGAATGCACTGTATATTTTTTGAAACACATGTAGGCTAATTCAATTGTCATGGAGACGAGGGCAGAAGCCGTAACAGTTTGAACCCGACGCATGGCGCAATACTTGGCCGTGTCATCACAGAGTTCCATGATTTGTGCAGGCAATAGACGAGGGTATAGCCTACTATTGTACACTGTTCTCCCTATTATAACTCTATGTACACTAATCTTCCAACATTACCATTTTCAGAATGAATCAAACCACCATTTTCTTTCTTTTGTGTGTAAAGACTCTCCAAACCTGTTTTTTATGATTCATAAATACTTTTCTAAACCTAAATTACCTACAAGATCAGAGTATTTTCAAATCTACCAATTGGTGCTGAAACGGAGACTAATATGCATATATTTAGATGGCTTTCTTTCATTTATCCCTAATATTCTGAACCCATTCTTTTGATATAGTCCAGTGAGTCTGTCGATAAAATTAGAACTAAAAAAGGAACACCATATTTAAAAGGATGGCTTAAGATAAAAGTACTAAAAACCCTATGAAATGAAAACTCCACAAGAAAATCTGTTGGCCAGCAAGTGGGACGGTTTTCAGTGGTTGAATGAAATTTAGAATCAGAATGCGTAAGGTAAACAAATGAAGGTAAACGAAAAAATGTAATTAAATGGAATAATAATGTAGACTATACCTACTGAAGGGAAATTGGAAGTTGAATGTGTGCGGTAATTAGGCCTACTGAAGGTCGACACTGATATGTAACACGATAGAAAACGGAGACAGAGTTCGGGGTAGCCTATAAATTAGGGCTGCCAAGGGTCGGAAACTTTCCGATAAATGGGATGTTAAGCCCAGAAATTTGGGGATTTTTGCTTAAATTCACCCCAAAAAAGTCAGCTTATAACAGTGAACCTTTTTTTGTGGGACACACATAAGGCAATTCTAGGTCTTGTGGCATATTTTGGTTAAACTATCCCCAATTCAATGGAATTGCAACCCTCTGCATGCACAGTGCATTCTTCCATTACATGTGCAGTGCATTCTTCCATCGCATGTACAGCTGATTCTCAACATCTTGCACACTAATGAGATGCTATTGAGCCCACACTACTACACTGTCTGAGCCAAGGACTACATGTTTTCTGGTAAGTTTCGATTACAATACTGGGTTTGGTGAATATATTTTATATGACATACATGATTTTTTGTTAACTAGTAAATAGTAGCCTACAGCAAAGTGTGTTGAAATCATTTCTAACTTAACATTTTCTGATAGTTAGTTTTTGCTACCATGTGGGTTTTAGCTTGCTTGAGCCTGCTAACCGAGGTGTGTTAATTCACCTGTTGCCATACGTTTAATTTTAAAACATTTATCTTACAAAGGAGTTGTTTAATCTCACTGCTTAACTATTTATCTGTACATGGAATTGTATTTATTTATATTCTTTAAAAAAATAATCTAATCTTTACAGGAAAATTCCACGGGCACTATCTGATGTGTGGAGACATTTCACTGCAGCAAATGTAGAAGGAAAAGCTGTGTACATTTGCAAATGCAGTGCCAAATCATATGTGAAGAATGCAACAAAGATGCAGAATCATCTGGCCAAGTGCATAAAATTCCCTCAGCGCTCACAGCCTCTGACAAAAGTCACTCTACATCTATTCGAGGTGAAAATGATGAATCTGACACCTTATCGATAGCAACAGCTCAGAGTCCTCCTGGAATCAGAAGGTTTTTTGACCCCTATGGAGTAACATAGTCAGAGAAATGCTGATGAATGTCTTGCTCGAGCTGTGTATGCAACTGGTTCACCTCTGATGCTCACAGGCAATGTGTATTTGAAGAGATTTCTGAATGTTCTTTGCCCAGCATACACCCCTCCAAACAGGCATGCTTTATCTACTAATTTGCTGGATGCAGAGTTCAACAGAGTTCAAGTGAAAGTCAAGCAAATCATAGAGAAAGCAGACTGCAATCATCTCTGATGGGTGGTCGAATGTTTGTGGGCAAGGAATAATTAACTACATCATCTGCACCCCTCAACCAGTATTCTATAAGAGCACAGACACAAGGGACAACAGACACAATGGTCTCTATATTGCAGATGAGCTGAAGGCAGTCATCAATAACCTTGGCCCATACAAGGTATTTGCACTGGTGACAGACAATGGAGTAGCAGTAAGACGTGTGTATTTGTCTTTGTCTTATCCCGTGTAAATAGCCAGCCTTTTTTGCATATATCTTAATTGCACTTTCTATCTACGAACTAAATATGCTTTCCTGCAACCCGCCTCATCCAATGTGGTAGGAATCTGCTATTATTATTTCTTATAACTGGAACTTCCATAAGGAGCTAGCCAGCTAACTAGCTACTAGTCTTTGTTAGCCACAGCTAGCGGTCTTCACCTTTTTCTCGGTCATCAGCCAGCCTTAGCTAGGACAACACCTGCCAGTCTGCACAGCGCGATATCAACCCAGAGCATAATCGGACTGCTTCTCTCTACCATATCACCGGATTCCTGCCGCTCTGCATCATTACACCAGATCATCGCAGCTAGCTAGCTGCAAACGAGTGGCTACTGTTAGCTAACACCTCTGTCTTTACTGTCGACACGGAGCCCAGCCAATCCATCTCGACTGGACTGCCAACGTGATTGCCTGATGTGGTCTCAACAGGCTATTCTGTTCGATGTCGCCGAAGAACCATCTACTAGCCCCGGCCCGCTAGCTTTTCTGAACGCTGTGTCCCCTGCTCGCCTAGAGTAGTAGTGACTACCGAACGGCACCCTGACTCACCTATTACTGCTCTTTTGAGCCTATGATCACTCGACTACACAGCTGATGCCCCCTGGACTGTTTCAATAACACGGTACCTCATTTTATTTACCTGTCGGCCCCAGCCTCGAACCAGGTCCTGTATGTACCTAACTGACCCACTCTGCCCATTCATCGCCATTTACCCGTTGTCTTAGCTCTCCTGATCAACACCTGTGATTGCTTTATGCCTCTCTCTAATGTCAATATGCCTTGTCTACTGCTGTCTTGGCTAGTTCTTATTGTTTTATTTCACTGTAGAGCCCTCAGTCCCAATCAAAATGCCTTAGATAGCTCTTTTGTCCCACCACACACACATGCGGAGACCTCACCTGGCTAAACTGGTGCCTCCAGAGACTAAACCTCTCTCATCGTCACTCAACGCCTAGGTTTACCTCCACTGTACCCACATCCTACCATACCATTGTCTGTACATTATGCCTTGAATCTATTCTACCATGCCCAGAAATCTTCTCCTTTTATCCTGAACTAGACGACCAGTTCTTATAGCCTTTAGCCGTACCCTTATCCTACTACTCCTCTGTTCCTCTGGTGATACAGAGGTTAACCCAGGCCCTGTAGCCCCCAGTTCCACTTCTATTCCTCAGGCGCTATAATTTGTTGACTTCTGTAATCGTAAAAGCCTTGGTTTCATGCATGTTAACATCAGAAGCCTCCTCCCTAAGTTTGTTTTATTCACTGCTTTAGCACACTCCGCCAACCCTGATGTCCTAGCCGTGTCTGAATCCTGGCTTAGGAAGGCAACCAAAAAATGTCCATCCCCAACTACAACATTTTCCGCCAAGATAGAACTGCCAAAGGGGGCGGAGTTGCAATCTACTGCAGAGATAGCCTGCAGAGTTCTGTCATGCTATCCAGGTCTGTGCCCAAACAGTTTGAGCATCTACTTTTAAAAATCCACCTTTCCAGAAATAAGTCTCTCACTGTTGTCGCTTGTTATAGACCCCCCTCAGCCCCCAACTGTGCTCTGGACACTATATGTGAACTAATTTCCCCCATGTATCTTCAGAGTTTGTACTGTTAGGTGACCTAAACTGGGATATGCTTAACACCCCAGCCGTCCTACAATCTAAACTAGATGCCCTCAATCTCACACAAATTATCATGGGACCTACCAGGTACAACCCTAAATCCATAAACACGGACACCCTCATAGATATCATCCTGAAAAACCTGCCCTCTAAATACATCTCTGCTGTCTTCAACCAGGATCTCAGCAATCCCTGCCTCATTGCCTGCGTCCGTAATGGGTCCACGGTCAAACGACCACCCCTCATCCCTGTCAAACGCTCCCTAAAACACTTCAGCAAGCAGGCCTTTCTAATCGACCTGGCCCGGGTATCCTGGAAGGATATTGACCTCATTCCGTCAGTGGAGGATGCCTGGTTGTTCTTTAAAAGTGCTTTCCTCACCATCTTAAATAAGCATGCCCCATTCAAAAGATTTAGAACTAAGAACAGATATAGCACAAAAACATCCTGTGGCATACTGCATTAGCATCGAATAGCCCCCGCGATATGCAACTTTTCAGGGAAGTTAGGAACCAATATACACAGCAGTTTGGAAAGCAAAGGCTAGCTTTTCCAAACAGAAATTTGCATCCTGCAGCACAAACTCGATAAGGTTCTGTGACACTGTTTGTCCATGGAGAATAAGAGCACCTCCTCCGAGCTGCTTACTGCACTGAGGCTAGGAAACACTGTCACCACCAATAAATCTACGATAATCGAGAATTTCAATAAGCATTTTTCTACGGCTGGCCATGGTTTTCCACCTGGCTACCCCTACCCCGGTCAACAGCTCTGCACCCCCCACAGCAACTTGCCTAAGCCTCCCCCACTACTCCATCACCCAAATTCAGATAGCTGATGTTCTGAAAGCGCTGCAAAATCTGGACCACTACAAATCAGCTGGGCTAGACAATCTGGACCCTCTCTTTCTAAAATTATCTGCCTCAACTGTTGCGATTTGTTGCGATTACTAGCCTGTTCAACCACTCTTTCGTATCGTCGTTGCATCGTCTGTGGACCTATTGGGGCGGTAAGCAAATTGGAGTGGGTCTAGGGTGTCAGGTAGGGTGGAGGTAATATGATCCTTGACTAGTCTCTCAAAGCACTTCATGATGACTGAAGTGAGTGCTACGGGGTGATAATCGTTTAGCTCAGTTACCTTCGCTTTCTTGGGAACAGGAACAATGGTGGCCCTCTTGAAGCATGTGGGAACAGCAGACTGGGATAGGGATTGATTGAATATGTCCGTAAACACACCAGCCAGCTGGTCTGCGCATGCTCTGAGGACGCGGCTTGCGAGGGGTAATACATTTAAATGTTTTACTCACGTTGGCTCCGGTGAAGGAGAGCCCACAGGTTTTGGTAGTGGGCCGTGTCGATGGCACTGTATAGTCCTCAAAGCGAGCAAAGAAGTTGTTTAGTTTGTCTGGGAGCAAGACATATAAAAAGGGAATCAGGGCCAGAGTGAATAGGGATTCCTTATAATCAAGATATCATAAAACAAGCAGCAACCTAGATCTACAACTGGAAGGGAAAATAGAAGGCAAACATTCCGAATCTCAATCTAGATTCAGAACAGATAGGAGAATGAATTTACATATAAAAGTGGACAAATTAACTACATACAGTGCATTCGGAAAGTATTTAGACCCCTTGACTTTTTCCACATTTTGTTATGTTATAGCCTTATTCTAAAATGGATGACATTATTTGTTTTCCTCATCAATCTACACACAATACCCCCATAATGAAAAAGCGAAAAGTTTTTTTGACATTTTTGCTAATTTATAAAAATAAAAAACAGAAATATCTTATTTACATAAGTAGTCAGACCCTTTGCTATGAGAATCGAATTTGAGCTCAAGTGCATCCTGTTTCCATTGATCATTCTTGAGATGTTTCTACAACTTGATTGGAGTCCACCTGTGGTAAATTCAATTGAATGGACATGATTTGTAAAGGCACAAACCTGTCTATATAAGGTCCCAAAGTTGAAAGTGTATGTCAGAGCAAACACCAAGTAAGTCATGAGGTCGAAGTAATTGTCCGTAAAGCTCAGAGACACGATTGTGTCGAGGCACAGATATGGGGACGGGTACAAAAAAAGTCTGCAGCATTGAAGGTCCCCAAGAACACAGTGGCCTCCATCATTCTTAAATGGAAGAAGTTTGGAAGCGCCAAGACTCTTCCTAGAGCTGACCGCCAGGCCAAACTGAGCAATCGGGGGAGAAGGGCCTTGGTCAGGGAGGTGACCAAGAACCCAATAGTCACTCTGACAGAGCTCCATAGTTCCTCTGTGGTGATGGGAGAAGCTTCCAGAAGGACAACCATCTCTGCAGCACTCCACCAATCAGGCCTTTATGGTAGAGTGGACAGACGGAATCCACTCCTCAGTAAAAGGCACATGACAGCCTGCTTGGAGTTTGCCAAAAGGAACCTAAAGGACTCAGACTATGAGAAAAGACATTCTCTGGTCTGAGGAAACCAAGATTGAACTCGTTGGCCTGAATGCCAAGCGTCACATCTGGAGGAAACCTGGTACGATCCCTGCGGTGAAGCATGGTAGTGGCAGCATCATTCTGTGGGGATGTTTTTCAGCAGCAGGGAATGGGAGACTTGTCAGGATCGAGGGAAAGATGAACGGAGCAAAGTACAAAGATCCTTGATGAAAACCTGCTCCAGAGCGCTCAGGACCTCAGACCGGGGTGAAGGTTCACCTTCCAACAGGACAACGACTCTGAATGTAATTGAGTGGCCCAGCCAGAGCCCGGACTTGAACCCGATCAAATAGCTCTGGAGAGACCTGAAAATAGCTGTGCACATTTTATTTATTTTTTTACTTGTTTTTGCTTTGTCATTATGTGGAAAAAGTCAGGGGGTCTGAATACTTTCCAAATGCACTGTAGGCTATATGAACTAATGGAGCAGGTCATGATAGGATCCATCACAAACATGAAAAATGAATGACAAACATGAGATTCATGTAGAGATGTCATATAACCATGTAGTTTATTAGACCGATGGCAGGACTACACAGGAACACACTAAATGGTATTAGGAAAGCGCACCCATTATTGAAATCAAACAACCACCAACCCCTTTGTTTGGTTTGTGGAGCCATTGTTCTCTTCCCAGTGGGGGATTCCCTTTTTGTGCCATATTCAACAGAAATGTTCTGGTTAAAGACCCAAGAGTAGGCTTGTAACTAAAGTTGCCACACCTAGTGACGAGAAAATTTGAAATTCCAGACTGATGAGAAAATGAGAAATTCCAGACTGTGGTATCGAAATGTGATATGGTTTACTGACTCTATGATAGGCAACTCTGGAATGGCAAGGAAATTGAAATGTTCCAAATATAAAGTGAAGAATATGTAGCCTGGCTGATACGTAACCCACGTAGAGAGGCTGGTGTTAGAAAGACTAAAAAATCTGACCCTGTCTTTCTGAAATTTGTGCATCTTTGATTTTTCTGTTTGTATTCTATGATCATGATTCTCTCCTTGACCTGTTGATCTTGTCTATCTCTCGGTCATCTGTCAACAACGCACATCATTTGTATTAGAGGTCGACCGATTAATCGGAATGACCGATTAATTAGGGCCGATTTCAAGTTTTCATAACAATCGGTAATCAGCATTTTTGGACACCGATTATGGCCGATTACATTGCACTCCACGAGGAGACTGCGTGGCAGGCTGACTACATTTTACGCGAGTGCAGCAAGAGCCAATGTAAGTTGCTAGCTAGCATTAAACTTATCTTATAAAAACAATCAATCTTAACATAATCACTAGTTAAACTAGTAATATCAACCATGTGTAGTTATCTAGCTTGTCCTGCGTTGCATATAATCGATGCGGACCTGTTAATTTATCATCGAATCACAGCCTACTTCGCCAAGCGGGTGATGATTTTACAAGCGCATTCGCGAAAAAAGCACTGTCGTTGCACCAATGTGTACCTAACCATAAACATCAATGCCTTTCTTAAAATCAATACACATGTATATATTTTTAAACCTGCATATTTAGTTAATATTGCCTGCTAACATGAATTTCTTTTAACTAGGGAAATTGTGTCACTTCTCTTGCGTTCTGTGCAAGCACAGTTAGGGTATATGCAGCAGTTTGAGCCGCCTGGCTCGTAGCGAACTGTGTGAAGACCATTTCTTCCTAACAAAGACCGTAATTCATTTGCCGGAATTGTACATAATTATGACATAACGTTGAAGGTTGTGCAATGTAACAGCAATATTTAGACTTAGGGATGCCACCCATTAGATAAAATACGGAACGGTTCCGTATTTCACTAAAAGAATAAACATTTTTTTTTCGAAATTATAGTTTCTGGATTTTACTATATTAATGACCTAAGGCTCGTATTTCTGTGTGTTATATTATAATTAAGTCTATGATTTTATATTTGATAGAGCAGTCTGACTGAGCGGTGGTAGGCAGCAGCAGGCTCGTAAGCATTCATTCAAACAGCACTTTCCTGCATTTGCCAGCAGCACTTCGCTGTGCTTCAAGCATTGCGCTGTTTATGACTTCAAGCCTATCAACTCCCGAGATTAGGCTGGCAATACTATAGTGCCTATAAGAACATCCAATAGTCAAAGGTATATGAAATACAAATGGTATAGAAAGAAATAGTCCTATAATAACTACAACCTAAAACTTCTTACCTGGGAATATTGAAGACTCATGTTAAAAGGAACCACCAGCTTTCATATGTTCTCATGTTTTGAGCAAGGAACTTAAAAGTTAGCTTTCTTACATGGCACATATTGCACTTTTACTTTCTTCTCCAACACTTCGTTTTTGCATTATTTAAATCAAATTGAACATGGTTCATTATTTATTTGAGACTGAATAGATTTTATTGATGTATTAAGTTAAAATAAAAAAGTGTTAATTCAGTATTGTTGTCATTATTATTATATATATTATTATATATATATATATATATATATATATATATATATATATATATATATATATATAAAAATCGGCCGATTAATCGCTATCGGCTTTTTTTGGTCCTCCAATAATCGGTATGGGTGTTGAAAAATCGACCTCTAATCGGTCGACCTCTAATTTGTATAACCATGTTCAAATTAATATGCACAATAACAAAAAAGGTATGAAAATGCATATCCTTTGCAAGCCACTGTCAGGAAAATGTGCATTGTTTTTAGGTGATCAGATCTTCCTTCTTGGTCAAAAGAGAAGAAATATGAGTCACTTATCTGTTGAAGACCAAGGTTCAGTAGTGAGATGAGTCAAGACGAGAAAGAGCGAGAGAGGGACAGAGAGAAGAGAGAGAGAGAGGGTGAGAGACCCACAGGATAGGCCTAAGCCACGATGGAAAATGCATTTATTTGCCACTTTCCATCTTTACATACTACTTCTGTTTGCATAAACCATTTCAGTGCTTTCAGCCAACCAAGCAGACAAAAACCAAGCAAGGGAACTGGAAGTGGCTTTTTCAATTAGCTGTCATCAATATGGTTTTATTGACATACAACCCCTTTTGCACTTATGGCACTGGTCTTGTCTCTTTTACAACACGGAGGAACAACTGCCAATGTTTGTGCCATTATTGCTGTTCAATATTTGAATAGCTGTTTGCTGCTGTATATTGATGCAGGCCTACGGTTACCGAATATGCTACATTTATAAATCATGCAACAACATATACAAATATTGTAAGTTATCTGTGTGTTGTATTAATGGATGTTGGGAGTGATTTTGGTTATGGGGAAGACAACATTCATATTCAGTCAAAGCATTCAATTCACAATCTGTATTATCTGATAAACTTTGTTATTGGTAAAATATGGCTTGAATGCAGTAATTATAAGGAGGGGGGGGGGGGGGGTCGAAGAACTCAAGTGAACAGTGGGCTGTTTTCCTGGTACACCAGATTGGCTGCACCTGTTGAGATGGTAAGATAGCAGCAGGACCTTTAGCTGGTTTTTCCAGACTAAATTCATGCGTCTCTTTCCACTGGAGCCTCTCACACAGCCACAGGTGACCCACTGGATCATGGAAAGGCTAAAAAAGAACTCCATGACTCTGTTACCACAAACAAAGAAATAAGCTCAATGAGTAACTACATGCAGACAAAGTCACTTTTCCCATGCATATCTTCAGGATTCTGCATTGGTGATGACACAGTAGTCTACCTAGGGATACAAACAGTGTGTTTATTGATAATCAACGGTAAGTGTGTCTGTCTGTGTGAGATAGGGACTGTTCAATACTTTCCATCACTATTGACCATCTGGTATGCCTAACAGCACAAGAACTGCTTATCATGACACATTGATTCATTTCCATGACAGAAAACATGAACAGAAGCCAGATTAATGATAACACGCTGGTATTAATGGTGTCCTAATGACATAATGGAACTCAAGAATAACAATGGGCTCCTATAGCTTCAGCTTATGATAGTGCTGAGCGATTAGCCGAATATCCTGTTATTTTTTAAACAGCCAATTTACCTTTTTTTTGGTGAGCTCAATGCACACATTGCGTAGTTTCTCTAGAGATAGATCAGATCAAGCCAGAACTGTAGGGAATTGTAGTTTCCAACAGGCCAACAATATTCTACATACTGTACACAGAACAAAAATATAAATGCAACATGCAAACATTTAAAAGATTTTACTGAGTTACAGTTCATATTAGGAAATCAGACAATTTAAATAAATTCATTAGGACAATCTATAGATTTCACACGACTGGGAATACAGATATGCATCGGTTGGTCACAGGTAACTTTAAAAAAAGGTAGGGGTGTGGATCAGAAAACCAGTCAGTATCTGGTGTGACCACCATTTGCCTCATGCAGCACGACACATCTCCTTTGCATAGAGGCTAGGCTGTTGATTGTGAACCACAGCTTGGTGCCCTTGCTCGTGTTGGCCATAGATCACAATGCTCAGCAGATCTATAGGTGTTGCTTCCTGGATACCTGCAATCTACAGAAACACCATTGTCCCTCTGTGAAACTGTACTCCAAATGTAATCTTTCTCTGCCACTCTGAGGTAGATTAGTTTATCAAAGAGAGTAGCAGAAACAGAGTGAGTTTTCCCCCAGCTGCCAGCCCGCAGTTAGCTCTCATGGCCATGCTCCAGAAGCCATATCCACAACAATGGCTTGAGCAGATGAGAAATCTGGGAAGGTCAGAGAACACGCTTGGGTTCAAATAGTGTTTGTTTTCTTTCAAACACTTTACCTGCCCTTGACTGAGCTTGCCCTGGCGCAATGGAAACAATGGGTTAGTCCCAAAAGTGCAACCCCCTCACTTCTGGCTCTCTAAGCAGGGCTCAATCAAACACTCAAAAGTATTTGAAAGAAAACCAATACTGTTTGAACCCAGGTCTGTTAGAGAGGCTACAATAACCAGGCAAGCACCCCCTAGATTCTACTGAACAGCCAAGCTGAGATTCTAGGGTTACTGAAGTATTGTAACCTATATTTCACTAATGCTGACAACGGCAATATCAATCTGATCCTACAGAGTGGGCCTTAATGAAAATAAAATGTTTTTCTGAAATTATGGAAAACAATAGATGATGGATGGAGAGACTCGAGAGATGTTGTTGGTTGGAATCCGACAGAGAACATTAAGTGTTATGGAAGATAAGGTTTCTGGTATGGTACAGTGGCACTGAGGTATGATAATTAAGGTGTGCAAGAAGGCCAAAGGTAAAAAAGAATAGTAAGCACAATGCAATCTATGCTTTATTGAAAATATTTTATCCCTTAGTTCTTCATCAGGTCAGACCTGAACATAATCTTTGACCTCCAGCACCTGCTGTGTCAATATGTAATATTCTCTCATACAAGAATAGGGGAGATATGAGTCTGAATATATGATACTATTCACACAGCTTCATTAAAAGATAGCAGTTTGGCTGTGGCACTTTCACTGGACATATACCTACACATTTTACATGCTCTCAGTCACCCAGACCTACCATCATACAAGAGCTCCAGTCATCTAACTGGGAATAGCAGAATATTGCAGCATATTGATATAAGCGGGCTTGGTAGATTGTGCCCACGCAGGCCAGCCCTTGCTTTGCAGGCAGCCTGGTGTTGTGATGGGGATTAAGGATTTAGCGGCGAACATGTCCCTATGATTAGACTGATCTGTCACAGGTAATCTTTTATTATCTCTAGACTCACAGAGACAGATAGGAAGGACCTGAGGGGACCTCTTCCTACTCTATCTCTCTTCTCTCTCTGACAGCTTGGCATGGGGAGACATGTGATATGATGACACATCGAAAAGATGGGAGGAATCTTTAGGACTGCCTGCAATAAGAAAAATATGTCAGCCATCTATTTGCAAATTCGATGTGTCATCTCTACCTTCGAAAACAGGAATTTTGGGGTGACTGCAACAAGAACCATCTCAACCATCTCCGAGTTCTCCAAATAGAGATCCACTGGAAGACACATTGACTGAAATGCATTCGAGCCCAGTAATGTATAATTGCTGGAGTGATTGCTTCTGGGTGGATGATGAGGATAATTATCTGGGTTATATTAGCGTCCTCTCAGAAGATAACAGTTTATCATCATTGATACCAATGGCGTGCAGGAAGAAACATCAGATGAGCTCTCAGATGAACTTTTTTTTACCAAATATTGTAGGCAGGCCCTTGACTAAAGTCCATGGTTATTGATTTAGGGACCCCGCCAGTGAAAAACTATCTAGGGGAAACTCTGCGCCAACGTAGTCTGTTTGGCATGACAATGACAGCAATGGCGTTGGCAAGACAGTGCAAACAGATCTGGGACCAGGTTAGCACCAACTTGCAGAAATAAACATGGGAAGATCTCTCAACACTAGTTCTACCTAAATCCCATCACCAGCAGCACTAAATGGGGTGCTGGGCCCAGGCTTTCACAGTAGGACTGGCAGAACGCTTTGGCCTCCCGAGTGGCACAGCGTTCTAATGCTAGAGGTGTCACTACAGACCCTGGTTCGATCCCGGGCTGTATCACAACCGGCCGTGATCGGGAGTCCCATAGGGCAGCGCACCATTGGCACAGCGTCGTCCTGGTTAGGGAAGGGTTAAGCCGGGGTAGGCCGTCATTGTAAATAAGAATTTGTTCTTAACTGACTTGCCTAGTTTAAATAAAGGTTCAATAAAATAATAAATAAATAAAAATAATTGACATGGCCCCCTTCCTGTGGGAGATGGGTAATTGTTGCTAAATGCATTGTCAAATCTCCCATTCATCTCAAAGAGGGGATAGGGAGCACATTAGCCCACTGCCTCGCCTTGATGTCATCCCCATGCATACAGGATAACCACATCTACTAAATATTTTCAGATCCCCAGTGCAAACTCAGGCAGGACTTTCAGCTCTAGTTGTCACTAATTTAGGAAGAACAGTACTGTGGAGGTTTGTTAGTGTTTTTCTCCCACCAATTCAACACTGACATTTAGCCCCAGGAGAGAAAGAATAGTCTCTTGAATTCTAGAAAAATCCACTAGTTTAGAGTACTTTTCAAAAGATGAGTTGAATGGGAAAGACAAGGCACAACCTGAACCTCATTAACATATTGTGACATTCTTGACATCTTCTCTATTTACTGAGTAACTCATCACTTTATGTGTAACCACAAACACTCAGCAATCTGAACCTCTCAGCTACTTTTATAAGACATACTGAAACGTTTCAGATTGTTGTTTTGACATCAGCCAAAATGAGGAGAATTATGTAAAATTAACAGACTATAACATACTGTAATTTCGCACCATGTTCATTCTGGCTTGAATATTTTGCGAACTGTGAGTGTGTGTCATGAAAAAGTTGCGAGTAAAAGAAACATCTGTCACAGCCCGTGGCCAAACAAAAACATGTTTGCCTTCGTCCTCTTAAACCATACGGCAGGACTGTGAAATTCTATGTAACACCATCTTTCTAAACATATGTTCTATGTACTGAAACTTAAAAAGACAAATTCTCCAGTCCAGTGACTATTTCTTTGCTTCTCTCTCTTTTTATTGGCTCTCTAAAAGCATTTTTTAGGGTCCTTTCACAACAGGGGGCCAATGTGCGCTGTCCGGTTTGTTTAGCTGCTCTGAAATATTTAGGAAATCTGTCTTTTGGCTCACAAACATGCCTGCCTTGTTATGATTCTGTGAACACCGGCTAGGACTGGGAAAGGATTGTATCTTAATTAGTGATGGGGGGGTACCTGCACAAAAAGTGTTTTTCCTCCATAGCTTGTTCTCCATCTTCTTTTTAAATAAGGAGCCAATTTGTTTTTAGCACTTTTATTTCCCTGACTGATCAAAACTCGTTTTCTCATGTTCTCTTGTCGCTCTGAGGCAGCCATATGGTGAGCAATATGTTTAAAACATCAAGTTAAATAAATAAAAATATTTTTTTTAAATCACAGTATCGAATCGCAATACAAATAGAATCTCAATGCATATTGTATCGGCACCCAAGTGTCGTGATAATATCATACCGTGAGGTTCCTGACAATTCCCAGCCCTAAACTTAATAGAACCAGCTGATGAAACCCGTTGCAATTGGAGCTAGTCAGGAACCATGTTTTTGGCCTCCTAGTTTGAGTGCACTTATTGTAAATGGCTCTAAACAACAACATCCGCAAGCTACCCAACATGACTCAAATGAAACATAAATGTTTTGATCTCAATAAAGATTTTTTCCAAGATATTGCCACCATAAAATAATCAATTTGCCTTCTTGTCAGCTGAGGGATAACATGTAATTCACTGGATGTTAGTCTTATTGGCTCCTGGTTTAAATGCATTTGAGGTGTCAAAAGTACATAGTAGGGAGAGCAAAAAACACCCCAAAATAAGAAAACTATGTTAACGTCAAGTATAAAATGTGAAGTCCCAAAGAACAGGAGAGAAGAGAGGACAATGGCAACTGACCAAGTAAAGCGGAACAATCACCACCTGGAGTTTCTCAAAGCTAATACACAAATCATCCAGCAGGTAAAGTGAGTGGCATACTGGCATACTCAAACAAAATAAAACACTGGTCAATTAAGTATGCACCAAAAATTGTTCTCCAACATTCACTATATATACAAAAGTATGTGGACACCCCTTCAAATGAGTGGATTTGGCTATTTCAGCCACACCTGTTGCTGGCAGGTGTACAAAGTCGAGCACACAGCCATGTAATCTCCATAGACAAACATTGGCAGTAGAATGGTCTTACTGAAGAGCTCAGTTACTTTCAACGTGGCACCGTCATAGGATGTCAGTTCGTCAAACAAGTCAGTTCGTCAAATGTATGCCCTGGTAGAGCTGCGCCGGTCAACTGTAAGTGCTGTTATTGTGAAGTGGAAACGTCTAGGAGCTGCAACGGCTCAGCTGCTAAGTGGTAGGCCACACAAGCTCACAGATCGGGGGCGTCGGGTGCTGAAGCATGTAAAAATCGTCTGTCCTCGGTTGCAACACTCACCACCGAGTTCCAAACTGCCTCTGGAAGCAACGGCAGCACAATAACTGTTCTTAGGGAGCTTCATGAAACGGGTTTCCATGACCGAGCAGCCACACACAAGCCTAAGATCACCATGCGCAATGCCAAGCGTCGGCTGGAGTGGTGTAAAGCTTGCCACCATTGGACTCTGGAGCAGTGGAAACGCACTCTCTGGAGTGATGAATCACGCTTCCCCATCTGGCAGTCCGACGGACGAATCTGCGTTTGGCGGATGCCAGGAGAACCCTAGCTGCCCCAATGCATAGTGCTAACTGTAAAGTTTGGTGGAGGAGGAATAATGGTCTGGGAATGTTTTTCATGGTTCGGGCTAGGCACCTTAATTCAAGTGAAGGGAATTCTTAATGCTACATACAGCATACACTGACATTCTAGACAATTCTGTGCTTCCAACTTTGTGGCAACAGTTTGGGGAAGGCCCTTTATAGTTTCAGCATGACAATGCCCCCATGCACAGAGCGAGGTCCATACAGATATGGTTTGTTGAGATCGGTGTGGAAGAACTTGACTGGCCTGCACAGAGCCCTGACCTCAACCCCATTGAACACCTTTGGGAGGAATTGGAACACCAACCGTGAGCCAGGCCTAACTGCCCAACATCAGTGCCCAACCTCACTAATGCTTTTGTGGCTGAATGTAAACAAGTCCCCACAGCAATGTTCCAACATCTAGTGGAAAGCCTTCCCAGAAGAATGGAGGCTGTTATAAGCAGCAAAGGAGGGATTAACTCCATATTAATACCCATGATTTTGGAATGAGATGTTCGACAAGCGGGTGTCCACATACTTTTGGTCATGTAGTATATGTTACAATGTAAAATGTGATACAGTGGAAGTCATTGAAAAACAACTCTCCTCCCTTTCCAGGGCATCATCAATGGCTAGAATATTCTGGTGCGTTGCCTAATGCTGCATTCCTAACCAAGCGGGAAGGTGGTAATTACCAGTTATCAAGTTGTAAAGACCAGTTGGATGCATTCACATGCGTTGAACTCATTGGCCAACAAGCTGCATCAACCATACACTAAAAGTACATGCTTGTAAAGATATTAGTGTTCAAAAAACATATGAATAGATTGCTTTTTATAAATAATGTTGTTGCATTTAACTGATGAAAATGCTGTTACTGATGTCATTTCCTTAGTAGGTGACGTCAGAGGTCAGCATGTGGGCGAAGTCGGAGCTCAGGGATGATATACCTAGTAATTACCAGTTGGAGGGGCTTTCAAGTGGATTTTTCGAATTCGTATGTGGTAAATACCACCTTCCCACTTGGTTATGAATGCAGCATAAGTTATTCGTTTCGCATGGGATGCGTACCGTAGTTGCGCTGTAGTGGTCTATTGGTCCATGTTTGTGTTCCTTGGCACCTCAAACAGTACCTACTATGAAAGTCTATCATCGAACTTTCTATAAATGTAGGCAATCATAATATACCTTGAGTGAACTATTTTTTACAAGTGGGCTACATAGTCCCAGACAAGTAATAACCAGCAAGACTTCTTCACTAAGGTTACTGGATTCTTTCCCATGCTGGTTGTCTGGAGTTTCTAAATCTTGAAAGTGTTTTACGCTCGCGGTAGTGAAATGCCTTTACTTTCGTTGATAATCTAAAGAAATATAACCAGGATTCCAAAACATTTCACTAAAATAGGCGAATATAAGCACAAGATATTTCTTTATCTTACCTTTCTTTTCCGGCAAAGAATAGGAGACCAAAGAGGTGAAAATGATCCAGATTTGAAACTGTGTAGCCATGGTATTTGTTAAACTCGTCTTCATTCTTCCTCCCCGAATGTATGAAAACGTGTCAGTCCATACTAATTATGCATAAAATCCAACTAACTTTACATTAAAACTGTGAGGTGGCGTCAACTGAAGGACTTTTCTTTACTTGTAAGTTTGACAGCTCCTTCTCCTCCTGTATTTCTCAACAGTACGAGAGGTTCGAAGGAAAGCGAGAGAAACCGAAGGGATATCTGACGTCATCAGTAGGGAGGACCATTGGTGTACATTCTCATGCATCTTCTCAGGTCACCAGATAAGAAATTACAAAGGGTCCCTTTTCAATTTTTCTATATGAAGTTACGTATTCTAATGTAATTTGCATGATTAACGAAAATACAGAAGACATAATTAATTTGATAGACTATATAAATAGTTAACTACAATTGACATGCATAAGCCTTTAGTTAAATAGAGGCATGCATGTGCTTCTTCTAATGCATTATGAAGAGGGTATTCATAGGAAGTGTTACTCTGACTAAAACCATAGCAACAATATATTGCAATCTTATCACCCTCAGTCTTCCTCACTTATTTTTTGGACCTAAAACAAACAAGTGATTAGAGTAACACTGTCAGGGGCTGACAAGTTAATGGCCCAATTAATAGCATGTGCAGACAATTGTTGACAGAAGGTCAGCCTGGTCAAAGTGATCTAAATGGCCGCCGAGCCAGAGATGTTTTGTGTTGCTGTACACAGAGCTGTGTGTGTGTGTTTCTGTACACAGAGCAGACTCTATGGGGACAGGAGTGATAGAAAACATTTGTCATATCAGTCGTTATCTCATTATGCTGGAATCTAATGGCTCTGCAAATTGTCTTTGGTTGCAGAACAGAGGAGGAAGAGGATATCATGTGTATCAGTGAAGTTATTACCATTTCTACTCTCCTCACAGAGTGCTTGGCTAAAGACAAATAGGTACAGTAGGGTTTTATTTTTTATGCTATTTTGAGAATGTGGATGTGTTGCAACTGTTTCTTAGGAAAAAGGAATCCATTTCTTCTTTTTTTTACACAGTCCGTATTGACCCCGTTCTGGGTCCAGATCCAGACCACAGTCTGTCTGTTGAGTATGGCTGATCTATGGCATGTGGTTGTAGTTTATGGCAGCCTACCCTGAACACAATTGAACCTGATATGAGAGGTTAGGACTCACCTTGCTGTAACCTTAAATTTCTCCTGGATCTGCTGTTGCCTTCGCATTCTTCAGCTGTGGACAGAGAGGAACATCAATACTCTTTCAAGTGGACTACACTCCAACTGCCTGTTTTGAAGGAAGGTAGTTATTGTTGCACAGGAGATTGGTGGCACCTTAGTTTGGGAGGAGGGGCTTGTGGTAATGCCTGGCGTGGAATGATATCAAATACATCAAACACGTGGTTTGATGCCATTCCATATGCTCCATTCCAGCCATTATTATGAGCCGTCCTCCCCTCAGCAGCCTCCACTGTATTGTTGTGCCTTATATATCCAGTCTCCCAGATGGTTTGCCTTTAACACTCACTGACCTCTTTCTCCCAGATGGTTTGTCTTTAACACTCACTGACCTCTTTCTCCCAGATGGTTTGACCTCTTTCTCCCAGTTGGTTTGTCTTTAACACTCACTGACCTCTTTCTCCCAGATGGTTTGTCTTTAACACTCACTGACCTCTTTCTCCAAGATGGTTTGTCTTTAACACTCACTGACCTCTTTCTCCAAGATGGTTTGTCTTTAACACTCACTGACCTCTTTCTCCAAGATGGTTTGTCTTTAACACTCACTGACCTCTTTCTCCAAGATGGTTTGTCTTTAACACTCACTGACCTCTTTCTCCAAGATGGTTTGTCTTTAACACTCACTGACCTCTTTCTCCCAGATGGTTTGTCTTTAACACTCACTGACCTCTTTCTCCCAGATGGTTTGTCTTTAACACTCACTGACCTCTTTTTCCAAGATGGTTTGTCTTTAACACTCACTGACCTCTTTCTCCAAGATGGTTTGTCTTTAACACTCACTGACCTCTTTCTCCAAGATGGTTTGTCTTTAACACTCACTGACCTCTTTCTCCAAGATGGTTTGTCTTTAATACTCACTGTCTCTTTCTCCCAGATGGTTTGTCTTTAACACTCACTGACCTCTTTCTCCCAGATGGTTTGTCTTTAACACTCACTGACCTCTTTTTCCAAGATGGTTTGTCTTTAACACTCACTGACCTCTTTCTCCCAGATGGTTTGTCTTTAACACTCACTGACCTCTTTCTCCAAGATGGTTTGTCTTTAACACTCACTGACCTCTTTCTCCAAGATGGTTTGTCTTGTCTTTAACACTCACTGGCCTCTTTCTCCCAGATGGTTTGTTTTGTCTTTAAGACTCACTTTTAGGGCTGGGACTAGGGCTATGGCTGAGACTAGGGTTGGGTCTATGTCTGGGGCAGGGCCTGGAGCTCGGGCTGGGACTAGGGCTATGGCTGGGACAAGGGCTGGGGCAGTGCCTATGGCTGGGGCAGTGCCTGGAGGTCTGACTGGGACTAGGGCTTTGCCTGGGGCTATATGGTTATCAACAGCCTCTCTGATTGTTATGTTGACATATAGCTCAGGTATTCTGTGGAATCTGTCTTCATGGTCCAAACACACCAAGACAGTCGTGAAGAGGGCACGGCAACGCCTATTCCCCCTCAGGAGACTGAAAAGATTTGGCATAGGTCCACAGATCCTCAAAAAGTTATACAGCTGCACCATCGAGAGCATCCTGGCTGGTTGCATCACCGCCTGGTATGGCAACTACTCGTCCTCCGACCGCAAGGCGCTACAGACGGTAGTGTGGCAGGCCCACCACTGGGGCCAAGCTTCCTGCCTCCCAGGACCTCTATACCAGGCAGCGTCAGGGGTAGGCCCTAAAAATTGCCATAGACTGTTCTCTCTGCTACTGCAGAGCAAACAGTACTGGAGCTCCAAGTCTAGGTCCAAAAGGCTTCTTAACAGCTTCTACCCGCAAGCCATAAGACTGCTGAACAGCTAATCAAATGGCTACCAGGACTATTTGCATTGACTCCCCCCCCCCCCCCCCCCCCTTTATGTTACGCTGCTGCTACTCACTGTTTATTATCTATGCATAGTTACTTTACACCTACCTACATTACCTCGACTAACCTGTACCCCCGCACATTGACTCGGTACCGGTACCCCCTGTATATAGCCTCGTTATTGTTTTTTTATTGTTGCTCTTTTATTTTTTACTTTCGTTTATTTAGTAAATATTTTTCTTAACCGACAATGCAATTAAGAAAAATACGAGTTAAGTCCTTGTAAGTAAGCATTTCATGGTAAGGTCTACTACACCTGTTGTATTTGGCGAATGTGAGAAATAAAATTAGATTTGATTTTGATTTAATATCTCCAGACAGAGTGGACGTTGGTAATGGTCACTGCTGTCCCAGTTTTCACTAATACAGGTCTTGCAGAAGTTGTGTCCAGATGGAATGGAGACTGGCTCAGTGAACACATCCAGACACTGGAATTGCATTTTTGTCCCCCCCAGTTTTATAATTGGAATGTGATACAAAATTAGGCAACAATGTGCTTTAAGACCGTGTGGACACCTCCGAGCGGTCGGGTAGACGGTTTTGAATGTTTATCCGACTGGATAAAAAATAACATATATTTATGACCCCCCCACTTCTAAAACCAAAGTTGCGCCCCTGGCTGGAGGAACCCATATCTGGGAATAAAGACACAAGTAGAACCAACACAAGTCTTCAGGTCTAAGGCAAAGGTACTCATCACATGAGCATATAGATATGAGTATACATTTGGACAGTGAAGATAAAACGTTTAATTTGGCTCTATACTCCAGCATTTTGGATTTGAGATTGAATGTTTTATATGAGGCGACATTACAGAATGTCACCTTTTATTTGAGGGCATTTTCATACATATCTGTTTTATAGTAGGGGACTGTATATAGAGTCAGGTCCATAATTATTGGCACCCTTGATAAAGATGAGCAAAAAAGACTGCATATAATACATTGAAATAATTAGATATATTGTATGATAAAAAAATTATGAAATTATATAATTTTGTACTAATACAATTGCTCAGAGAAAGATAGGGGTCCAAATGATTGGCAGTCCTGTTTTCAATACTCCAGCACCCTGCCCATGCGAGGATAACGACACTGAGCCTTTTTCTCAAATGTTTTATGATATTAGAGAACACTTTGGGAAGGATATTAGACCATTCCTTCATAGAGAATCTTTCCAGATCCTTGATATCTTTCTGTTCTCTGCACACTTCAATTCAAACCATCATGTAGTAACCAAAAAAGTGTTTAACAAATCAAAATAGATGTTTTTATTCTTCAAAGTAGCGACCTTTTGCCTTGATGACAGCTTTGCACACTCTTGACATTCTCTCAACCAGCTTAATGAGGTATGCTTTTTCAACAGTTTTGAAGGAGTTCCAGCATGTGCTGAGCACTTGTTGGCTGCTTTTACTTCACTCTGCAGTCCAACTCATCCCAAACCATCTCAATTGGGTTGAGGTCGGGTGATTGTGGAGAACAGGTCATCTGATGCAGCACTCCATCACTCTCCTTCTTGGTCAAATAGCCCTTACACAGCCTGGAGGTGTGTTTTGGGTCATTGTCCTGTTGAAAAACAAATGATAGTCCCACTAAGCGCAAACCAGATGGGATGGCGTATTGCTGCAGAATGCTGTGGTAGCCATGCTGGTCAAGTGTGCCTTGAATTCAAAATAAATCACTGACACTGTCACCAGCAAAGCACCATCACACCTCCTCCTCTATGCTTCATGGTGGGAACCACACTTGTGGAGAGCAACTGTTCACCTGCTCTGCGTCTCACAAAGACACGGCGGTTGGAACCACAAATCGCAAATTTGGACCATCAGACCAAAGGAAAGATTTCCACCGGTCTAATGCCCATTGCTCATGAATCTTGCCCCAAGCAACTCTCTTAATATTGGTGTAGTAGTGTTTTTTGTTGTTGCAGCAATCCGCCCAATAAGGCCTGATTCACGCAGTCTCCTCTGAGGAGTTGATGTTGAGATGTGTCTGTTACTTGAAGCACTTATTTGGACTGCAATTTCTGAGGCTGGTAACTCTAATGAACTTATCCTCTGCAGCAGAGGTAACTCTGGGTCTTCCTTTCCTGTGGCGGTCCTCATGAGAGCCAGTTTCATCATAGCGCTTGAGGGTTTTTGCGACAGCACTTGAAGAAACTTCCAGATTGACTGATCTTCATGTCTTAAAGTAATGATGGACTGTCGTTTCTCTTTGCTTATTTGAGCTGTTCTTGCCATTATATGGACTTAGCCCTATTTGGTAAAAGACTGTCTTCTGTATACCACCCCTTCCTTGTTACAACACAACTGATTGGCTCAAGCGCAGTAAGAAGGAAAGAAATTCCACAAATTAACTTTTAACAAGGCACACATGTTAATTGAAATGCATTCCAGGTGACTACCTCATGAAGCTGGTTGAGAGAATGCCAAAAGTGTGCAAAGCTGTCATCAAGGTAAGGGTGGCTACTTTGAAGAATCTGAAATATAAAACATATTTTGATTTGTTTAACACTTTTTTGTTAACTACATGATTCCATAAGTGTTATATCGTAGTTTTGATGTCATCACTATTATTCTACAATGTAGAAAATAGTAAAAAATCCTTGAATGAGTAGGTGTTCTAAAACTTCTGACCGGTAGTGTGTATATATATTACATTACTAAAAACAATCCCAGAACAGAAATAGCAGAGGTCCATGAAAGCTTTTCTGAACAGCACTGTCTGTGCCTTTTAAAGGAGGACATAGAGTCTGCAGCCCTAATAGTGTATGGAGGTGTGTTCCACAGCCACAGAGCCGTGCAACTGACAGCCCTGTCACCCATAGTTTTCAGTCTTCTGTGGGGCTGCTGAAGGGAGACAGACCTGGAGGAGCGAAGGGTGCGTATGTGATCGAAGGGTAGAATAAGGTCAGACAGGTACTTGGGTCCAGAGTTGTGGATAGCTTGGTAAGTGTGGACCAGGATTTTGTAGTCGATGAATGAGCATGGGAGCCAGTGTAGGTTGAACAGCACTGGAGTGATGTGCTTGCCGGAGGAGGTGTGGGTTAGGACACGTGCAGCACAATTTTGGACACTTGGCAGACAACAAAAAGGGTGTTACAATAGTCCAGACGGGATGAAATAAAGGCGTGGATGACCTGGCAATGTTCCGTAGATGTAAAAATGAGACTTTGGTCATACTCTTGATATGGACCTCAAACGAGAGCTGACTGTCAAATATCACACCCAGGTAGCGAACCTCAGTGGAGGGGAGGACCTTGACACCATCAATATTGAGGCTGTAAGCTGCTGCTGTTGTTTATGATAGTGTGACTGCCAATCAGGGCAACCTCTGTCTTTTTGCAGTTTAACTGCAGGAAACCCAACTGCATCCATGCTTTGATGACCTGCAGGCAGCTGAGCAGGAGTGCAGTGGTATTGGCAGTGTCAGTGTTTGTCGAGACACAGCTATGTGTCGTCAGCATAAAAGTGAAAGCCCAGTCGATGTTTCCTCAAGATGTTTCCCAGTGGCACCATGTAGATACAAAACATTAGTGGCATCAGGACCGAGCCTTAAAGGACCCCCTGTCAGACCACAGCTGTTTCTGACCTACTGTACTAGGACTGATGGCTATAAACTGGTAGCGATCAGTGAGATAGGACCTGAACCAGTCCTGGACAGTGTCTGACAGACCCAGGAGCTTCTCCATGCGGTCCAGCAGGATGACGTGGCTGACCGTGTCGAATGCTCCAATGAGGTCCAGTAGTACAGTATGTATGTAGTATGACTTTGGTCAGCCTATGCATCATTTGTGAAATATTTATGTAGTACTTATAAGCACTTTGCCATAAAGCCTTTAGGTAGCGGTAGTTTGTTTAAAGTGTGACTGAAGTTTAGATTTGGCTCATTTACATTTGTAACAAACCATGCAAAGTGTTTTAGTGTTGTGTAGAAATGGTGGCCTCACCCAAAGTGGTTTGTCACATTGAATTAGGGGGAGGGGTGATGTACTGTAGACAAGGGTTGTGTCCCAAATGGAACCCTATTCCCTACAAAGTACACTACTTTTGACCAAGGCCCATAGGGCTCTGGTCAAAAGTAGTGCTCTATACAGGGATTAAGGTGCCATTTAACACGCAGACTAGCTCTGGTACTTGCTTATTGTCGTTTTATTTGGTCTGTTCAGATATTATAGATCCACCAATTACATTTTCTCTCAAATAGAGGTGGTTTCCGAAACTGATTAGGCGAATGGAAATACAAATCCTCATGTTTTTGAGGACATTATATTGTATGGACTCTAATCGCAAACAACTTGCAAATATGCAACGGAACTCAAATCTGAATTGCTCTATTTGGGCTGGTTTTACTATGGCTTGCTTGCTGATGCAAAGTTTGTACCTGTTTTTTCAAAAGGGAATAAAAAATGACACAGAGCAACAGGGTAAACAGCAGATAAAGAGTGATGCAAGACATGAGCATGGGTGCACTGACGCTGCTGCAATGTGATAGCTGTCAGGTGCATTGACTTTTTTCCCCCTGGGGGGTTGAGACCACTTGCTGTTTGGATATACTGTATATATATTTCTTTACATTTCATGGTCAGATGCCATGGAAATAGAGCTCTTTGGCCATGCACGCTAGTGGTGGGTTTGGCGTTGAAAAACAGAAGCATATGCAGAAAAGTACCTCATAACTACGGTAAAATATGGTGGTGGATCTTTGATGTTATGGGGATATTTTGCTTCCACTGGTCGTAGGGCCCTTGTTAAGGTCAACAGCATAATGAACTTGACCAAGTACCAGGACATTTTTGACAAAAACCTGGTTGCCTCTGCCAGGAGGCTGACACTTGGCCACAAGTGGATCTTACAGCAAGACAATAACCCCAAGCACTAATCAAAATGTACAAAGAAATTGTTTAATGGGTACAAAATCAACATTTTGCAATGGCCATCTCAGTCTCCAGACTTGAACCCCATTGAAAACCTGTGGTTTGAATTGAAGAGGGCAGTCCATAAGAGCAGACTAAGGATATTAAGGATCTGGAGAATTTCTGTATGAAGGAATGGTCTTTTCCAATCTCATAAAACATAGAAAAGGTTTGTTGTTGTTATCCTGGCAATGGGAGGGTGCTAGAGTATTGCAAACTGGGGGGCCAATAATTTTGATGCTTATCTTTTTAGATTCTTTTGTATTACTTGTTAAACAAAATCTCTTTCTCGGAACAATTGTGTTAGTATAAAATAATATATTTTCCCCATTCTTTTTCAGCGTACAATATAGCTCAGTATTTGTGTTATTTATACAATATTTTTGCTCATCTTTATCAAGGGTGACAATAATTATGGACCTGACTGTATATACATGTACTTAATATGGCCCGCCACATCATGGCGGGCCATATTAAATGATACCGTGGGACCGCGTGTTTGACACCCTTGCACTAACCACTATGGAAGATTAAACGCATCATGTCTATGGTCTCTGTATTTGCCAAGATAAGTGGAAAATATGTAGACCGAGTGTGTGCATTGTGCAAGGTACAAGGAGAGAGGGGTGGTTAGACGTGCTCTGTATTCCAAGAGGATGATTCAAATTTGCAACAATGTCAGGTGACATGGAAAAGAGGGGACACATTGTCTACGTTAATATCAAGGTATGTTGTTGTTTATGTTACTGACACACATGTAGACTACTTGTAAATCTTAACACTTTTGAAAACAAGAAAATATGCACACCAATGGCATTTTAGATCTGCATTTACACAAGCAAAAGAAACAACATTATTTTGGTCCATGACGATATTGCCCCAAATAGAAATGTATGGCCATATTGAAAACATGTTGCTGTGAAAGGTCCAAACAAACACAACATAATGACCAGCTAGTCTACTGGTGATTTCTCTGAAAGGGAGTGTGATGGCTGAATGAAGGTAGTGGCTGGTTATCCTTCCTTGCTTTCATTCATCACCTTTCAATTCAACCACTCCTCAGGTATTCAAGAACTGTTACTCAGGGAAAGACCTGTTGGAGGAGAAACATGTTTTCATATAAAGAAGGGAGAAGTTGTTAAGGAGCAGGTCTATAGCCTACACACAATGTCGACTGAAGAAGGTATTAGCAGCGTCTACAGTAACTAAAAGAGAAGCAACTCAACTATGATAGCTACCTGTCCATCAAGGAAAATGTAACACCTAATTATTAAACAATAACTGGACAAAGAAGTCAAACCAATTAAGTGGTTCATTGAAGCAGAGAGAGAAGAGAGGATCTCATGTCAAATGCTGTTGAAGTAATATGGCTACAGGTTCACCTGCCTCACCTAAAGCCCATTCTGGTGGGATGTTCCTATAGACCACCAAGGGCCAACAGTCAGTATCTGGATACTGTAATATGTGTGAAATGCTTGATAATGTATTTGATATCAACAGAGGTATATTTTCCGGGTGACCTAAATATTGACTGGTTTTCATCAAGCTGCACACTCAAGAAAAAGCTTCAAACTGTAACCAGTGCCTGCAAACTGGTTCAGGTTATCTCTCAACCTACCAGGGTATTTACAAACAGCACATGAATGAAATGATCCACATGTATTTACTAATTCTCCAGAAATCTGCTATAAAACAGTATCCACATCCATTGGATGTAGTGATCATAATATAAACTCAGCAAAAAAAAAGAAAAGTGCCTTTTTCAGGACCCTGTCTTTCAAATAACTTCACAGATCTTCATTGTAAAGGGTTTAAACACTGTTTCCAATGCGTGTTAAATGAACCAAAAACAATTAATAAACATGCACCTGTGGAACGGTCGTTAAGACACTAACAGCATGATAAATTCCTGTGGATTGATAAGGAATATAAGAAATGTATGGTTGAGAGGGATGAGACAAAAGGAATGGTAAATAAGTCTGGCTGCACAGCTTTTTGGCAAATTAAATCATGTGTCTAATCATGTGACTATTGAACAAAAAGAAGAAGAAACTGCACTATGAAACAAAGATAAAGGATAATAGCAAAAAAGCTTTGGAGCACCTTAAATTACATTTTGGGCAAAAAGGCGAACTCGGCTCCATCATTCATTGAATCAGATGACTCATTCATCACAAAACCCACTCATACTGCCACAACTTTAATACTTTTTTTAATTTGCAAGATTAGCATGACCTGCCAACAAGAAACTCTGAACTTAACACATCCATGCATAACTGACCAAATTAGGAAAGACAAGCATTGTAATTTTGAAGAGGAGGAAGAGGTGAACATTTATGTTTTGTCTATCAACAATGACAACCTGGGTCTGACAACTTGGATGGAAAATTACTGAGAATGATAGCGGACTATATTGCCACACCTACAGTACTTGCCGTCTCTACAATATCAGCCTACAGGAAAGTGTGTGCCCTCTGGCCTGGAGGGAAGCAAAAGTCATTCCTCTACCCAAGAAAGGCAAAGCACCCTTTACTGGCTCAAACAGCCGACCAATCATCCTGTTACCAAGCCTTAGTAGACTTTTGGAAAAAATGTTGTTTGACCAGATACAATGCTATTTCACAGTAAACAAATGAACAACAGACTTTCAGCATGCTTATAGGGAAGGGCATTAAATGTGTATGGCACTTACACAAATGACTGATGATTGGCTGAGAGAAATTGATAATAAGAAGATTGTGGGAGCTGTTTTGTTTGACTTCAGTGCAGCTTTTGACATCATTGATCATAATCAGCTGCTGGAAAAGCGTATGTGTTATGGCTTTACATCCACTGTTATATTGTGGATCAAGAGTTACCTGTCTAATAGAACATAAAGGGTGTTCTTTAATGGAAGCCTCTCCAACATTTTTGGGACAAATCATTCACTAAACCCTAAACCTCAACTAAATCTTGTAATGAATAATGTGGAAATTGAGCAAGTTGAGGAGAGTAAACTGCTTGGTGTAACCCTGGACTGTAAAATGACATGGTCAAAATATATTGATGCAGCGGAAGCTAAGTTGGGGAGAGGTCTGTCCGTAATGAAGTGCTGCTCTGCTTTCTTGGCATCGCTATCAACAAAAAAAGTCCTACAGGCCGTATTTTTGTCACACCTGGACTACTGTCCTGTCCAATGGAGGCTGCTGAGGGGAGGACGGTTCATAGTAATGGCTGGAAAGGAGTGTCATGGCTGGAATGGAGTGACTATGAGCCGTCCTCCCCTCAGCAGTCTCCACTGGTCCAGTCATATGGTCAAGTGCCACAAAGAGGGCTATTTACAATTGGCCCATAACAGAGCCGCACGGCTGGCCCTTAAATGTACACCGAGAGCTAACATGAATAATATGCATGTGACTCAAAGTAGAGGAGAGATTGACTTCATCACTACTTGTATTTGTGAGATGTATTGACAAGTTTTGGGACACTGTAAAGTCCATGGAGAATAAGCTGCCCACTGCACTGAGGTGAGGAAACAGTCACCACCAATAAATATACGATAATCGATAATTTTAATAAGCATTTTTCTACGGCTGGCCATGCTTTCCACCTGGCTACCCCTACCCCGGCCAACAGCTCTGCACCCCCCGCAGCAACTTACTGCCTCGCCTGGTTCACCAACTACTTCTCAGATAGAGTTCAGTGTGTCAAATCGGCGGGCCTGTTGTCCAGACCTCTGGCAGTCTCTATGGGGGTGCCACAGGGTTCAATTCTCGGGCCGACTCTTTTCTCTGTATATATGAATGATGTCGCTCTTGCTGCTGGTGATTCTCTGATCCACCTCTACGCAACTCTGTGTTGTTGTTTTTGTCGCACTACTTTGTTGTAAATGAGAACTTGTTCCCAACTGGCTTACCTGGTTAAATAAAGGTGAAATAAAAAAACGTAATTGTTGAACGCACCGAGCTGTCTGTTTAAATGACTAGCACATAGCTCAGACACCGATGCATACCCCACAAGACATGCCACCAGAGGTGTCTTCACAGTCTCCGAGCCCAGAACAGACTATGGGAAATGTACAGTACTACATAGAGCCATGACTACACATAACTTTATTCCACATCAAGTAACTCATGCAAGCAGTCAAATCAGATTTTAAAAAACTATAAAACTACACCTTATGGAACAGTGTGGATTGTGAAGAGGTGCACATACACACACACATATGCTAACACACGCACTCTGCACACACGTTCGTAAGGATTTTGTATTGTAGATATGTTGTAGTAGTATGTAATGATGTGTTGTGAAGTGTAATGTTTTAACTGTATGTAAATTGTCTTAATATTGCTGGACCCCAGGAGGAGTAGCTGCTGCCTTGGCAAGAACTGATGGGGATCCATAACAAAAAAAATACAAAATAAAATACTCCTGAGGATGAGATGGCCAATCAGCAGTCTAGAGGATGAGCTGGACAATCAGCGGTCTAGAGGAGGATGAGCTGGACAATCAGTGGTCTAGAGGAGGATGAGCTGGCCAATCAGCGGTCTAGAGGAGGATGAGCTGGACAATCAGCGGTCTAGAGGAGGATGAGCTGGACAATAGGAGGATGAGCTGGCCAATCAGCAGTCTAGAGGAGGATGAGCTGGACAATAGGAGGATGAGCTGGCCAATCAGTGGTCTAGAGGAGGATGAGCTGGCCAATCAGCGGTCTAGAGGAGGATGAGCTGGCCAATCAGCGGTCTAGAGGAGGATGAGCTGGCCAATCAGCGGTCTAGAGGAGCATGAGCTGGACAATCAGCGGTCTAAAGGAGGATGAGCTGGACAATCAGCGGTCTAGAGGAGGATGAGCTGGACAATCAGCGGTCTAGAGGAGGATGAGCTGGACAATCAGCGGTCGAGAGGAGGATGAGCTGGCCAATCAGAGGTCGAGAGGAGGATGAGCTGGCCAATCAGCGGTCGAGAGGAGGATGAGCTGGACAATCAGCAGTCTAGAGGAGGATGAGCTGGACAATAGGAGGATGAGCTGGCCAATAAGCAGTCTAGAGAAGGATGAGCTGGACAATCAGCGGTCTAGAAGAGGATGAGCTGGAGAATCAGCGGTCTAGAGGAGGATGAGCTGGACAATCAGTGGTCTAGAGGAGGATGAGCTGGCCAATCAGCGTTCTAGAGGAGGATGAGCTGGACAATCAGTGGTCTAGAGGAGGATGAGCTGGCCAATCAGCGGTCTAGAGGAGGATGAGCTGGACAATCAGCGGTCTAGAAGAAGATGAGCTGGACAATAGGAGGATGAGCTGGCCAATCAGCAGTCTAGAGGAGGATGAGCTGGACAATCAGCGGTCTAGAGGAGGATGAGCTGGCAACAACGTCTAGGAGGATGAGCTGGACATCAGTGGTCAGAGGAGGATGAGCTGGCCAATCAGCGGTCTAGAGGAGGATGAGCTGGCCAATCAGTGGTCTAGAGGAGGATGAGCTGAGGATGGCCAATCAGCGGTCTAGAGGAGGATGAGCTGGACAATCAGTGGTCTAGAGGAGGATGAGCTGGACAATCAGCGGTCTAGAGGAGGATGAGCTGGACAATAGGAGGATGAGCTGGACAATCAGCGGTCTAGAGGAGGATGAGCTGGACAATCAGCGGTCTAGAGGAGGATGAGCTGGACAATCAGTGGTCTAGAGGAGGATGAGCTGGCCAATCAGCGGTCTAGAGGAGGATGAGCTGGACAATCAGCGGTCTAGAGGAGGATGAGCTGGACAATAGGAGGATGAGCTAGCCAATCAGTGGTCTAGAGGAGGATAAGCTGGCCAATCAGCGGTCTAGAGGAGGATGAGCTGGCCAATCAGTGGTCTAGAGGAGGATGAGCTGGCCAATCAGTGGTCTAGAGGAGGATGAGCTGGACAATCAGCGGTCTAGAGGAGGATGAGCTGGCCAATAAGCGGTCTAGAGGAGGATGAGCTGGCCAATCAGCGGTCTAGAGGATGAGCTGGCCAATCAGCGGTCTAGAGGAGGATGAGCTGGCCAATCAGCAGTCTAGAGGACGATGAGCTGGCAAATCAGCTGTCTACTTGCGTGAATATGTTTTATGACCAGTATATAGGGGGAGAGGTACATTGGGTTACGCCCATACCATTCCAACACATAAAAGCTGCTAACCATTTTTTGAAGGAAAACTATTTCACTCATATTGTAATTATAGGTCATATTTCATAGAAATATGGACACTGGACAATTACTTTAAGAGAGGTATTGTTATGGATTTGGGTTGGTATGAGCATTACAAGAAGATGGCAGTTCTTGTTCCTACCTCTAGGTTTTCTTGTTCCTACCTTTAGGTTTTGTTGTTCCAGCTTTGGGCCCTTTTCTTTTCAGAACTGTAGGATAACACTAAAATGTAGTGTGCAAACACAGCAGACTTGAAGTGCTGAAAGTGTTAACTGAATCCTGTTGTCAGTGGTAGCCTGGTGAAGCCAGACTGAATACTCAAATGGTTCATTCACAAATGCTGAGCGCATCATTCAGTCTGGTTTAACCAGGCTGTGTCAACGATACAGTGATATAAGATGGCTCCAGGCACGGTGAACAAACAGCCTAATGCCAATGAATGAGGAGGTAATTAGCAGAGCTGCAGAGATTACAGTGCACCACCTGATATCTCTAAAGCATCTGCTTTCCTCAAGGCGTTTCCATTGTGTTCACACAGCTAAGGCTAGCTAATATTTGAATGCGCAATGGGGACTTATTTCACAAGATGAGCAATATTTTACTGGTAGATTCCGCTACTGTTAATGGCAACAACAGTGTTTTGTGGTGGATAGTTAATGGTATAGAATATGCAGGTACTCTGGCGTGTGCACACTTTTGTGCTGACACGGTGAAACTAGACTTGCACAGTACTGTACATGTTCCATTGCATGGTGGTGGTTTTACCCTTTCCCAACGATCTCCCCAGGCCAATGCAGCTCTTGTTAGAGCATGTGGTCTCCATAGCAGCCCATTGGGTTATTCAATAAACATTCAGAGTAAATTAATGAACCTGCTCACTTTAATCCAATAGGAATCCCTTTCAAAAGTGGTACACTAGTCATGTCCTGTTTCAACCCTTAAATACTGCACAGTACAGAATGTCCATCATATAGTATTGTGAGTAATCAATCGCATTTCATCATGAAAAGGTGTAAAAGATTTGGGGTGATGTTCCATGGAGTGTGTTGGTTTAAAATAGACTGGTATTGGAGTATCTAAACATTCACCAGACCACCATCAGAAATGTTCTATGAACACTAGGAAGCATCTAAACAGAGTCTGTTTATTTGTCTTTTTCTATGGCTTCATTTACTTTTTAATATATACGGAACCTATGAAGTGTTTGTGTGTAGGCCAGAGAGAGAGACAACGAGAGAGAAATATAGTTGAAGTCGGAAGTTTACATACACCTTAGCCAAACACAAATTTCCTGTCTAGATCAGTCAGGATCACCACTTAATTTTAAGAATGTGAAATGTCAGAATAATAGTAGAGAGAATGATTTATTTCAGCTTTTATTTCTTTCATCACATTCCCAATGGTTCAGAAGTTTACATACACTGAATTAGTATTTGGTAGCATTGCCTTTAAATTGTTTAACTTGGGTCAAATGTTTCGGGTAGCCTTCCACAAGCTTCCCACAATAAGTTGGGTGAATTTTGGCCCATTCCTCCTGACAGAGCTGGTGTAACTGAGTCAGATTTGTAGGCCTCCTTGCTCGCACACGCTTTTTCAGTTCTGCCCACAAATGTTCTATAGGATTGAGGTCAGGGCTTTGTGATGGCCATTCCAATACCTTGACTTTGTTGTCCTTAAGCCATTTTGTCACAACTTTGGAAGTATGCTTGGGGTCATTGTCCATTTGGAAGACCCATTTGTGACCAAGCTTTAACTTCCTGACTGATGTTTTGAGATGTTGCTTCAATATATCCACATAATTTTCTTGCCTCATGATGCCATCTATTTTGTGAAGTGCACCAGTCCCTCCTGCAGCAAGGCACCCCCACAACATGATGCTGCCACCCCCGTGCTTCATGGTTGGGATGGTGTTCTTCGGCTTGCAAGCCTCCCTCTTTTTCCTCCAAGCATAACAATGGTCATTATGGCCAAACAGTTCTATTTTTGTTTCATCAGACCAGAGGATATTTCTCCAAAAAGTACGATCTTTGTCCCCATGTAAAGTTGCAAACTGTAGTCTGGCTTTTTTATGGCGGTTTTGGAGCAGTGACTTCTTCCTTGCTGAGCGGCCTTTCAGGTTATGTCGATATATGACTTGTTTTATAGTGGATATAGATACTTCTGTACCTGTTTCCTCCAGCATCTTCACAAGGTCCTTTGCTGTTGTTCTGGGATTGATTTGCACTTTTCGCACCAAAGTATATTCATCTCTAGGAGACAGAACGCGTCTCCTTCCTGAGCGGTATGACGGCTGCATGGTCCCATGGTGTTTATACTTGCGTACTATTGTTTGTACAGATTAATGTGATATCTTCGTTTGGAAATTGCTCCCAAGGATGAACCAGACTTGTGGAGGTCTACAATTTTTTTCTGAGGTCTTGGCTGGTTTCTTTTGATTTTCCCATGATGTCAATCAAAGAGGCACTGAGTTTGAAGGTAGGCCTGGAAATACATGCACAAGTAGACCTCCAATTGACTCAAATTACTGTCAATTAGCCTAACAGAAGCTTCTAAAGCCATGACCTAATTTTCTGGAATTTTCAAAGCTGTTTACAGGCACAGTCAACTTAGTGTATGTAAACTTCTGACCCACTGGAATTGTGATACAGTGAATTATAAGTGAAATAATCTGTCTGTAAGCAATTGTTGGAAAAATGATTTGTGTCATGCACAAAGTAGGTGTCCTAACCGACTTGCCAAAACTATAGTTTGTTAACAAGAAATTTGTGGAGTGGTTGACAAATGAGTTTTAATGACTCCAACCTAAGTATGTAAACTTCCGACTTCAACTGTATGTACTATATGAAGGGCATTTTGTACTGTGCAGTATTTTCCTTTTAAGGATTGAAACAGGACATGACTAGTGTACCACTTTTGAAAGGGTTTCCTATTGGATTAAAGGCCTCTTTAATCGTTAATATCTAATGAGTAGGGTGGGGATATTGTACACCATATTATGATTTAATTAAGATATGTTTGGCTTGTCTCAGTGTATTTCTCTTGACCCCATTTGAGTAGTAGTTGGGAACCTGTTTCTCAATAGAACACTGCCACCTTGTGGTTAAAGTACAGTCTCTGTCTCGTGCAGAACCTGAGCTTGGTACTCAGCTGAGGTTTCTTGTCTCCATGCATTAATTCACCAATCACCATGAACCTGCTAATTGAGTATTTCCTGGAGTGGTGTAGTCTTCTTTAGCCAACAGCATAGTTAGGGTAGGCCTGTAACGAACATTGACTAGCTAGGCCTGTTACGACTTACGATCCCCCCCAAATGGGTTAACCTTTAAGGTCTACGGGCTAGGAGACCCGTGTTTGAGACTGGCAATGGGCGTTACACTGTCGCCGTTCGCAACGATCGCTACGTTGGTGGCAGGAGTGGGATGGTGCCTTGGGGGCCATTGGAGAGGAGTGCACACGCGAGGTACTTGGTATAGTGAATCGTGAAGTACTTGGTAAAGTGCAGCGTGGGGACACGCTCTCCCGACCGGAGGGGATAGTGTAATGAGCCTTGCCTAAGTAGGCATGTTATGACCCCACGTCTTTAGCTGGGAGACAAAGGTTCGACACCCGCAAGGGACATTCTTCTCACTGAATATCATATGTTTATCTTCATGAATAGGCCATATGATTAATACTGTTAATATGCCCGTTATTACATGACATTGTTATAACCGTTTAATAGTGTATACTTGAATGATATCGGTGCATATTGAAGGATGATTGCTCCATCTGTCTCGGGCTATTTCTATTCTCACAGTACATAAAGAATTTTGTACCAGGGTACATTAAATGACGTTGGTCTTTACGCCGTCAAGGGGAGTGTTGCGCTGCTGGAGACATCATAGCGCAGGCGTAGACTCGGGGGGTATGCTTACTGTACATGGCCATTGATGCCGCTGGATAAACTAAATCAGCTATGTAAATAATAGTGACTGGGGCGGTGGAGCTAACATGCCGAATTCTATCACAGCTTAACATGAGAAGATAATACATGTCATCTGGGTTTACTTTATCCGGTTGACAAAACCACCGCGGCCGTCCTTTTATGCACGTCTCGGAATTTGGCTTTGACAGCTCGCCGGATGGTTTTCTTCATTTGACGCACGAATAAAATCAGACGACGTGCGGTTTTTCCTAATAACCCATTTGGGAAAAACGGGTCATTATGACCTTAGTATCCTCCTCTAAAAGAAAACCATTGGATTGCCTTTACGCAACAGCGTTCTGCTTGCATTTCTTGCTGTGGATTTTATGCGCCGCGTCCGGAGAAGAGCTTCGTCAGTTCAGCGTTGAGGTAAGATACATGGCCTGCTATTGCTTCGCGGTGGTTCATAATAAATGACAATGCACTCTCCTGTGCTCGAGTGGCAGAACATTGCGTGTGGACGAGGGTTGCTGTTATTTATCTGGCTACATTATCACATAACATGACCAGATGACATAGCAACATTGTATTTGATGCATGTTTCAAGATGCATGGAACGTCGAAATTATTATCCGTTCTATATTTTTTTACAAGTCAGAAGAACAACATCCTATGCTTTTCCCATTGCTTTGTACAGCGGGTGAGAGGGAGGATGGGCGACCATGAACGAGATGGTCCAGCGCCCATCCTCTCATTCGATCTCACTGCAATATTTGTTATCATCATACAGTGCCTTGCGTGTTCAGACCCCTTGGATTTCTTCACATTTTATACTGGGATAAAAATGCATTCATTTGTCATATTTTGTCAACATTCTACACAAAATACTCTGTAGTGTCAAAGTGGGAGATTTTTTTTTTTTTACCATAAATAAAACATTCTGAACCAAAATACAGTCGTTATATATTCAGCCCCTTTGTTTACGTAAGCCTAAATTATTTCAAGAGTAAAATGTGGCTTAACAAATCACATAAGTTACGTGGACTAACCCTTCCTCTGTCCCCCATACATACAACAACTGTAAAGTCATTCATTCAAGTATTACATTTCAAGCACAGCTTGAAATTTTCTTAGTAAGGTGGTGGCTGCATCATGGTACGGGTATGGTTAATATCTGCAAATACTGGTGAGTTTAAGGATAAAAAGTAATGGGATGGAGCTAAACACAGGGAAAATCCAAGAGGAAAACTGACATCAGTCTGCTTTACACCAGAGACTGGGAAAGGAATTCACCTTTCCGCAGGACAATAGCCTACAACACAAGACCGAATCTACACTGAAGTTACTTACCAAGAAGACAGTGAATGTTCCTGAGTGGCCAAGTTAGAGTTTGGACTTAAATCTGCTTGAAAATCTATGACAAGACTTGAAAATTGCTGTCTAGCCATGATCCCCAACCTCTTGAAAATGTTAGAATATTTTTTTCAAAAGAATAAATGGGCAAATATGGTACAATCCATGTGTGCAAAACTCTTATAGACTTACCAGTGGTTTAGTGGTGCCTGAGACGTAGGTATACTCTAATTGTGGAAGTGGGCATACTCTAATTTTGACAAACATTTCCCAAACGGTCCCTGTGGCGAGGGAAAGGCGCCCTGTTTGAAAAATTCTATGACAAACAGTGACATAGGCTATACTCCTAAAATGATAAATCCCATATTGGTCTTTCACAGTCAGGCCAACCCAAGCTGTACTGTAAAAGTAGGCTAATAATAAAGGTACAGGACGGCAGGCAGGCTCAGGGGCAGGCAGAGTGGTCAGGCGGGTGGGTTCAAGGTCAAGACAGGCAAGGGTCAAAAACCAGGAGGGCGAGAAAAAGAGAGGCTGGGAAAAGACAGGGGTTCCTCTAGGGGTTCCACCTGGTGCACTACCTGGTTGACCGGGGTGCCGGCGGTGAAATTCGGCAATGAGGGCTGGGTCCAGGATGCCTTTAGCGGGGACCCAGCACCTCTCCTCCGGGCCATAACCCTCCCTGTCAACCAGGTACTGGAAACCCCTGCCCCATGATCAAACCCTCAGGAGGTGTCTCACCGTGTACGCCGGACGGCCATCGGTGACACGGGGAGGAGGGGTGGGCCTGGAAATAGAAGACAAGGGACTGTGAGTCACAGGCTTGATACGGGACACATGAAAGGTGGGGTGTATATGAAGGGTACAGGGCAACAGAAGACGAACATCAGAGGGGCTAATGACCTTGGAGATTGGGAAAGGCCGATAAACCGGGGGGACAGTTTGCGAGACTCCACCCGGAGGGGCAGATCCCGGGTGGAGAGCCATACCTTCTGCCCGAGACGATACCGGGGAGCCGGGGTCCGATGGCAATCCGCTTGTCGTCGATACCTGGAGGTGGTCTTGAGGAGGGCTGACCGGGTGGTCTCGGGTTCCTGGGTAGTAGTCGTGGGGCTATAGTGGCGGGACAGTGCATCCGGCTTGACATTCTTGGATCCCGGCCGGTACGAGAGGGAGAAGTTGAACCGTGTGAACAACAGGGCCCATCTGGCTTGCCTGGAGTTGAGGCGCTTGGCGGTGCGGAGATACTCCAGGTTCTTGTGGTCAGTCCACATGATGAACGGATGTTCCACCCCCTCCAGCCAGTGCCTCCATTCCTCCAATGCCGTCTTCACCGCGAGAAACTCCCGATTCCCCACATCGTAGTTCATTTCCGTGGCGTTGAGGCGATGGGAGAAGAAGGCGCAGGGATGTAGCTTGAGGTCAAGGGCAGAACCCTGGGACAGGACAGCCCCCACTTCGACATCCGAAGCATGGCCTACACCACGAACTGACGAGATGGGTCCAGATGAACCAGGATGGGAGCTGTGGTGAAGCAATGTTTGAGGTCCCGGAATGCCCGGTCAGCAGCTGGGGACCACGTGAATGTAACCTTGGGCGAGGTGAGTGCTGACAGTGGGGAAGCCAGGGTGCTGTAACCCCGGAAAAGCGGCGGGGTTAAAGCGGCGATAGAAATTGGTTAATCCCAGAAAACGTTGCAGCTGCACCCTGGTCGTAGACTGAGGCCATTTCATCACTGCTCTCACCTTCCCGGCATCTGGACACTCCCAGTAGAGATGATGTAACCCAGAAAGGGGGTGGTGGAGCGATGGAACTCGCACTTCTCTGCCTTCACAAACAGCTGATTCTCCAGAAGGCGTTGAAGGACCTGCCGGACGTGGAGCAAGTGTTCTTGAGGAGAGCGGGAGAAGATGAGGATGTCATCAATGTAGACGAAAATGAACTGGCTCAACATGTCGCGGAGAACATCATTCACCAGAGCCTGGAACACAGCAGGGGCATGGTGAGGCCAAAGGGCATGACCAGATACTCGTAGTGGCCACTGGCCGTGTTGAAGGCGGTCTTCCACTCGTCCCCCTCTCATATCCGCACCAGATGGTAGGCATTCCGTAGATCCAGCTTGGAAAACACAGTGGCCCCCTGGAGCGGCTCGAAGGCCGAGGAGATGAGTGGTAGCGGGTAACGGTTCTTAACCGTAATGTCGTTGAGTCCCCGGTAGTCAATGCACGGGTGCAAGGTCTTGTCCTTTTTCTCCATGAAGAAGAAGCCTGCGCCAGAGGGAGAGGAAGAGGAATGGATAAATCCAGCAGCTAGGGAGTCCCCAATGTAGGTATCCATAACCTTGGTCTCCGGTCCCGACAGAGTACAGACATCCTCGGGGGAAGCGTGGTGCTAGGAAGAAGGTCAATCCCGCAGTCATAGGGTCGATGCGGTGGATGCGACGTCGCCCGGGCCTTGCTGAACACCTCCTAGAGGTCCTGGTACTCCGCGGGACTGGCGGAGAGGTCCGGGGCACGTTCAGAGCCCCCAGGAAGACGTCCCGGGGCAGGTTGTGCTGACTTCAGGCAATAAGTGTGGCAGAACGGGCTCCAGTCCACGATGGCACCAGTAGACCAGTTAATGAGGTGATTGTGTGGTTGGAGCCAGGAGAATCCCAATACCACGGGAATCAGAAGGGACTTGATGAGCAGGAAACTGGATAGCCTCGCTGTGGTTCCCTGACACACGTAGGTGGATGGGAGTGGTGTTGTGGGTGACTCGGCCTATAGAGCGCCCGTCCAGCTCTCTAACGTCCATGGGAATGGCAGGGTAGCGTCCAAAAAACTCTTGTCGGCCCCAGAGTCAATGAGAATCCGGAGAGATTTGGATTGGTCTCCCCACAGTAGAATGGCATGAAAATGGGTGTGAGCAGGGGAAGCAGGAATGTTCTCCATATGGCCCACCAGAGTCCTTGCTCCTACCGGTGAGCCTGGCTTCTTTAGAGGACAAGAGGACACAAAATGACCAAGAGTCCCGCAATACAGACAACTCTTCGTGTTGATCCTGTATTTCCGTTCCCCTGGCGACAGCCCAGCTCTGCCTAGTGGCATAGGCTCAGGAAGCAGTGAGTCGGCCGTCTTCGGGCAGCCCTCGGGGCAAGTCGGGAATCCTTGGTCCTCTTGGCAACGAGACCGTCGGGAGCTTCCAAGTTGACTCGGAGGCAAGGTGGGATCCTTGGGCGTGCGAGTAAAATCTAATCTCCTCTCCTTCCATCGTTCCTGTAGTCGCCCATCGATTCGGATGGTCAAAGCGATAAGGGAATTGAGATCCGTAGGTAACTCCCGGGCAGCAAGCTCGTCTTTGACCTCCTCCGAGACGCGTGCAGGAACATATCAAACAGTGCTTCCTGGTTCCAAACACTCTCCGCTGCCAACTTGCGGAATTCCACCGTATTGTAAGCTACACTGCAGAAGCCCTGCCGAAGCTAGATTAGCCTCCGGGTAGCTTCTCTCCCGGAGAACGGTTAGTCTGAATCCCTCCAGACTAACACATATGGCCGGCTGCTGTTCCCATACAGCAGTAGCCTAGGTGAGAGCCCTTCCGGACATCAGCGTGATGAGATAGGCTATCTTGGAGCGATCCGAGGGGAAGGAGGAAGGCTGAAGCTCGAAAATGAGGGCACACTGAGCTAGAAATGCCCGACAGGTGCTCGACTCTCCACCGAGAAGGTGGAGTGGCCGATGAGACGGCACTGTTAGCAGTGGGGTTACTGAGGAGCTGTGGGGTTACCACCGTGCTAGGCTGCCTCCCAGACAACCCGAGGAATTGCTCCAGCAAACCGTCCAATGCCCGGTCATGGCTATCAACCAAAGTTTGGACCCCCTCCATAAGGCCACGAAGCAGTTCCTCGTGCCTCCCGATAGTGGCTCCTTGGGAGGAGATGGCGTCGCGCAGCTGGCACGGGTCTGCTGGGTCAGTCATGGCCAGTTCTTGCTTTCAGGATCAGGTAAGACCCAGATGAAGACCGTGTCGAAGTATTAATATTTATTACAGCAACAGAGTCGAAGGTACAGGACGGCAGGCGGGGTCAGGGGCAGGCAGAGTGGTCAGGCGGGCGGGTTCAAGGTATAACAACACAGGGGATAATGGTGAAGATGGGCGACACCTGGAGGGGGGTGGAGACAATCACAAAGACAGGTGAAACAGATCAGGGCGTGCCAGCCTACTATTGAAATAGATAAATTAGGATGTCAACTGATTCAGAAATTCACAGGTTTCAGAATTTTTTTTTTTTTCCCCAGTTTTTTTTTTACATAGAACATCCAATTTTGTTGTATTTCTAAGTCCACAACAATGCTTAAACCACATCAGGAGACCACTTTTTAGGTCTGGGAAAAATAAGACTTAAAGAGTGGTCTCCCTTTCAGGCACCTAGCACTGTTGTTTGGTTCTTTCTATAACGCACATGAGATGGAGTTGGCAAAACAAATGGCCACTGGATTGATGCAAATAATCACAATATCTTTCTGCCAGGTAGGCATAGGCTACTTTGTAGCTAGTTAACATTTAATTGAGAAGGTTTTTGGGAAAGACTTTCCATCTACCAGAAGACGGTTAGGCCTATCATTAGCATCGCTATATTTTTCCTTTTACTTCATGTCTTACCTTGCTTTAAAGTCACCTATAGACAAAATTCCACCATAGAAAGGTGGAAGCAATTATTTAGTAAAGACTCAAATCAACTTTTCATTGTCTAGCAGCAAAAGGCATTATCCTAGTCATATTAGCAACCCATGATCGTTGTAGCATCTTTAGATCTCCTGTCTTTCTAAATTTCTAATGGATATTTCAATCTCTGTCCATGAAACCTCTAGCATGTGTGTTGCGCATTTTAGAATGTTTTTTCAAATTGTATTTTGGAACATTTGCGCATAGGCCTACTGCCATGTGCACATTGCTGCACTTAAAATGTGAAGAAATAATAGTTTATCAACATTTTTAAGCTAAACATTCTGATCTGTTCCATCAGCCTTATTAATTGATATGTCTTATATCTCCACTATACTACTTTGATACGCATCGTGGGGCTTAATAAGTGAGTATACGCAATGCCCACAAAAGAAAGTGGGTATATGGCTTATACCTGCGTATACCCTCTGCTACACCACTGGACTTACCCAAGAAGACTGACTCTAAGCTGTAATTGATGCCAAAGGTGTTTCTAACATGTATTGACTCAAAACATATGCAACGACTATATTTTAGTTATTACATTTTTATAATGTTATTTTGTGTAGATTGTTGAGAAAAAAATGAATCCCACTATGTAACACAATAAAATGTGAAGAAATCCAAGGGGTCTGAATACTTTTGCAAGGGACTACTATGCTATAAACTATTATTCTTTGTCAAGGGAAATTTGGTGGGTTTATGGTTGTGCAGATTAAGATGTGATCCAAGTTGCGTAATGGGATAGGGTTGAATATCTTGTACCATATTAATTGCTGCTGTCATATTCTCTGCATAGGCCTAGCCTACCATAGGCTATTCTCTCTCATCCCATCCCAAGTCAAATGGCACAATCAAATTCCTTATTCAGTCGTGGGAACCAGAACCCGGGCCTTAGCTATACACAGACAAAGCAAACAACCAACTAACTAACCAACCAACCAACCAACCAACCAACCAACCAACCAACCAACCAACCATTGGCTACATATGATTAAGGGATGGTGGAAAGATGGACAAACAACAACAATGTGTTTGGCTCAATGAGGAGCGGAGCGGGAGAGATAGAGATACAGGGATTGAGGGAGAGAGAGATATATGGAGGATTAGCGGGAGCATCTCATAGGATGGGTAATGATGGTGATGGCGAGGCAACAGCAGCTGGTTGGCGTGCGGACAGCTGTGGTGGAGCGTGGCCGCCTGCCTAGCTGCCTCGTGGCTCTCGGATCCCATCAACGGGGATAGGATCTAACAATGACCCCTGGTCGACACTCAATCTCTACTGAATGAAGGAGTGGCAGTGTCACTCTGTGTGGGCGGCAGCTTTGAGCTGTGTTGGTTATAGGCAGAAACACTGAGTGAATGTTACTGGAAAGGATGTGGGTAACTGGGCATAGCCATATGGGTTACAATGTTCATCCTTGAATACTGGACTTTTGTCCATCTTAATATGCAGAAAATATGAACCTGAACTAGGCCCTTTCTCTGTCAGTGTCACTGTGTGTGGGTGGCAGCTTTGAGCGGAGCGGTGGTGGTTATAGAAAACAAGTGTTACTGTAACTCTGGATACTGTTGGATGTGGCTAACAATGTTCAGGTTGGAACAGAGGTACTTCTATCCAAAGAGTTCTCCATCAATTATGAACCTGAACTGTATGATGCAGAGATTCCCTGTATGATAGGCTACTGAACAGCTTCTACTCCCAAGCCATAAGACTGTTGAACAGTTAATCAAATAGACAGCCGGACTATTTGCATTGACCCGCTTTAAAAACACTTCTCTCTTGCACTGGCTCTATGCACACTCACTAGACTCTACCCCCACACACATACCACACTGACACCCGCACACACACAAACTACATACGCTCACACACAGAAAACACACACATGCATATTAACGCCACACACACAGACATAGTTTCACAGACGCTGCTACATGTACATACAACCTCAATTACCTCCACTGTTTTGTACCCCTGCACATTGACTCGGTACCGCTCTTCCGTTATTAAATATTTTGTGTTACTATTTCATTTTTACTATGTTTTTAAAAAACTTGTTAACTCTGCATTGTTGGGAAAGGGCTCGTAAGTAAGCATTTCACAGTAAAGTCTACACCTGTTGTATTCGGCGCATGTGACAAATAAAAATGTATTTGATGCAGAGATCAGTTTGACTCATACTAGAGACTTTATGAACAAGGACAGACCTTTCTCCCTATCATTTCTCTCGGTTACGATTACCAAAATGTAGCTTTGTTATAACTCATGTAATAACGATATAATAGCAGCATTGTCAGCTTTCTTTCAGATATGAATAAGGACAGTAATGCATGAATCTCTCCCTCTCTCCTCCCTCCTTTCTCCTGTAGGGATGGCTACAGAAGTATGGCTACCTTCCCCACACAGACCCCAGAATGGCTGTCCTGCGCTCAGCCCAGACCATGCAACAAGCCATCGCAGCCATGCAGCGCATCTACGGCCTCAATGTTACAGGGACACTGGATGAGAGGACCACAGAGTGAGTAGACACACAAACACACGGACACACACACACCAAATCAAATTTTATTGGTCACATACACATGGTTAGCAGATGTTAATGCGAGTGTAGTGAAATACTTTTGCTTCTAGTTCCGACAGTGCAGTAATATCTAACAAGTAATCTAACAATTCCCCAACAACTACCTAATACACACAAATCTAAAGGGGCGAATGAGAATATGTACATATAAGTATATGATGAGCGATGGCCGAGCGGCATAGGCAAGGTGCAGTAGATGGTATAAAACACAGTATATACATGTGATATGAGTAATGTAAGATATGTAAACATTATTAAAGTGGCATTGTTTAAAAAGACTAATGATCCATTTATTAAAGTGCCCAGGGATTGGGTCTCAATGTAGGCAGCAGCCTCTCTGAGTTAGTAATTGCTGTTTAGCAGTCTGATGGCCTTGAGATTGAAAAACAGCTTCTATCTCGGTCCCAGCTTTGATGCACCTGTACTGATCTCGCCTTCTGGATGATAGCGGTGTGAACAGGCAGTGGCTTGGGTGGTTGTTGTCCTTGATTATCTTTTTGGTCTTCCTGTGACATCAGTGCTGTAGGTGTCATGGAGGGCAGGTAGTTTGCTCCCAGAGATGCGTTGTGCAGACCGCACCACCCTCTGGAGAGCCTTGCAGTTGAGGGGGCTGGAGTTGCCGTACCAGGCTGTGATACAGCTCAACAGAATGCTCTCGATTGTGCATTTGTAAATGTTTGTCAGGGTTTTGGGTGACAAGCCAAATTTCTTCAGCCTCCTGAGGTTGAAGAGGGGCTGTTGCGCCTTCTTCACCACACTGTGTGAGTGGACCATTTCAGTTTGTCTGTGATGTGTACGCCCAGGAACTTAAAACTTTCCACCTTCTCCACTGCTGTCCCTTTGATGTGGATCGGGGGTGCTCCCTATGCTGTTTCCTGAAGTCCACGATCATCTCCTTTGTTTTGTTGACGTTGAGTGAGAGGTTGTTTTCCTGACATCACACTCCGAGTGCCCTCACCTCCTCCCTATAGGCTGTCTCGTCGTTGTTGGTGATCAGGCCCACTACTGTTGTGTCGTCTGCAAACTGAGTTGGAGGTGTGCATGGCCACGCAGTCGTGATTGAACAGGGAGTACAGGAGAGGACTGAGCACACACCCTTGTGGGGCCCCAGTATTGAGGGTAAGTGAAGTGGAGATGTTGTTTCCTACCTTCACCACCTGGGGGCGGCCCGTCAGAAAGTCCAGGACCCAGTTGCACAGGGCGGGGTTGAGACCCAGGGCCTCCAGCTTGATGAGCTTGGAGGGTACTATGGGTTTGAATGCTGAGCTGTAGACAATGAGCAGCATTCTTACATAGGTATTATTTTTGTCCAGATGGGATAGGGCAGTGTGCAGTTTGATGGTGATTGCATCATCTTTGGACCTGTTGGGGCGGTATGCAAACTGAAGTGGGTCTAAGGTGGCGGTGATATGATCCTTGACTAGCCTCTCAAAGCACTTCATGATGACAGAAGTAAGTGCTACCAGGCGGTAGTCATTTAGTTCAGTTATATTTGCCTTCTTGGGTACAGGAACAATGGTAGCCATCTTGAAGCATGTGAGGACAACAGACTGGGATAGGGAGCAATTGAATTTGTCCGTAAAACACACCAGCCAGCTGGTCTGCGCATGCCCTGAGGACTAGGGATGCCATCCGGGCCAGCAGCCTTGCGAGGGTTAACAAGTTTAAATGTTTTACTCACGTCAGCCACGGAGAAGGAGAGGGGGGACACAGTCTTTGTTAGTGAGTAGCGACGGTGGCACTGTATTAGCCTCAAAGCGGGAAAATAAGGTGTTTTAGTTCGTCTGGAAGCGCGACGTCGACGTCCGTGACGTGGCTGTTTTTATTTTTGTAGTCTGTGATTTCCTGTAGACCCTGCCACATACGTCTCGATATTGAGCCGTTGAATTGCGACTCCACCTTGTCCCTGTTCTGGCATTTCGCTTGATTGATTGACTTGTGGAGGGAATAACTACACTGTTTAAATTCAGACATATTTCCAGACCTCTTTCCATGGTTAAATGCGGTGGATCGCACTTTCAGTTTTGCGCGAATGCCGCCATCCATCCACGGTTTCTGGTTAGGGAAGGTTTTAATAGTCACAGTGGGTACAACATCTCCTATGCACTTCTTAATAAACGCACTTATCGAGTCAGCGTATAGGTCAATGTTGTTCTCTGAGGCTGACCGGAACATATTCCAGTCTGCGTGATCAAAACAATCTTAAAGTGTGGCTTTCAATTGGTCAGACCAGCGTTGAATGGTTCTCGTCACTGGTACATCCTCTTTGAGGTTCTGCCAATAAGACAGAACGAGCAAGATGGCATCGTGGTCGGATTTTCCGAAGGGAGGGCGGAGGAGGGCTTTGTATGCATCGCGGAAGTTAGAGTAGCAGTGATCAATAGTATTAGACCTGCAAGTCATGCAATCAATATGCTGATAGCATTTAGGTAGCCTTGTTCTCAAATTTGCTTTGTTAAAATTCCAAGCTACAATAAATGCAGCCTCCGGATATATGGTTTCCAGTTTACATAGTGTCCAGTGAAGTTCCTTGAGGGCCGTCTTGGTGTTCGTTCGAGGGGGAATGTACACAGCTGTTACTATAACTGACGAGAATTCTCTTGGTAGGTAAAATGGCCAGCATTTGATTGTAAGGAATTCGGTCGGGTGAGCAGAGGGACTTGAGTTCCTGTATGTTGTTATGATTATACCATGAGTCATTAATCATAAAGCATACACCCCCGCCCTTCCTCTTCCCAGAGAGGTGTTTATCTCTGTCGGCGCGATGCATGGAGAAGCCCGGTGGCTGAACCGATTCTGACAACAAATCCCGAAAGAGCCATGTTTCCGTGAAACAGAGAATGTTGCAATCTCTGATGTCTCTCTGGAAGGCAACCCTTTGCTCGAATTTCGTCTACCTTGTTGTCAAGAGACTGGACATTGGTGAGTAGTATACTCGGGAGCGGTGAGTGATGTGCACGTCTACGGAGCCTGACCAGAAGGCCGCTCCATCTGCCCCTTCTGCGGCGTCGTTGTTTTGGGCCGCCTACTGGGATCAGATCCATTGTCCTGGGTGTTGGTCCGAACAGAGGATCCACTTCGGGAAAGTCGTATTCCTGGTCGTAATGTTGGTAAGTTGACGTTGCTCTTATATCCAATAGTTCTTCCCGGCTGTATGTAATAAGACTTAAGATTTCCTGGGGTACAATGTAAGAAATAATTAATAAAAAAATAATAATACTGCATAATTCCCTAAGAACACGAAGAGGCATCTCTGTCGGTGCCATTGGGTTACTGAGTTACACGGACACATTCACATATAAACACATCTATAATGCAGTTCCCCTCCAAGTCTCCGACCACTACCTTGTATCCTTTTCCCTCTCGCTCTCATCCAACACTTCCCACACTGCCCCTACTCGGATGGTATCGCGCCGTCCCAACCTTCGCTCTCTCTCCCCCGCTACTCTCTCCTCTTCCATCCTATCATCTCTTCCCTCTGCTCAAACCTTCTCCAACCTATCTCCTGATTCTGCCTCCTCAACCCTCCTCTCCTCCCTTTCTGCATCCTTTGACTCTCTATGTCCCCTATCCTCCAGGCCGGCTCGGTCCTCCCCTCCTGCTCCGTGGCTCGACGACTCATTGCGAGCTCACAGAACAGGGCTCCGGGCAGCCGAGCGGAAATGGAGGAAAACTCGCCTCCCTGCGGACCTGGCATCCTTTCACTCCCTCCTCTCTACATTCTCCTCTTCTGTCTCTGCTGCTAAAGCCAATTTCTACCACTCTAAATTCCAAGCATCTGCCTCTAACCCTAGGAAGCTCTTTGCCACCTTCTCCTCCCTCCTGAATCCTCCTCCCCCTCCTCCCCCCTCCTCCCTCTCTGCGGATGACTTCGTCAACCATTTTGAAAAGAAGGTCGACGACATCCGATCCTCGTTTGCTAAGTCAAACGACACCGCTGGTTCTGCTCACACTGCCCTACCCTGTGCTTTGACCTCTTTCTCCCCTCTCTCTCCAGATGAAATCTCGCGTCTTGTGACGGCCGGCCGCCCAACAACCTGCCCGCTTGACCCTATCCCCTCCTCTCTTCTCCAGACCATTTCCGGAGACCTTCTCCCTTACCTCACCTCGCTCATCAACTCATCCTTGACCGCTGGCTACGTCCCTTCCGTCTTCAAGAGAGCGAGAGTTGCACCCCTTCTGAAAAAACCTACACTCGATCCCTCCGATGTCAATAACTACAGACCAGTATCCCTTCTTTCTTTTCTCTCCAAAACTCTTGAACGTGCCGTCCTTGGCCAGCTCTCCTGCTATCTCTCTCAGAATGACCTTCTTGATCCAAATCAGTCAGGTTTCAAGACTAGTCATTCAACTGAGACTGCTCTTCTCTGTGTCACGGAGGCGCTCCGCACTGCTAAAGCTAACTCTCTCTCCTCTGCTCTCATCCTTCTAGACCTATCGGCTGCCTTTGATACTGTGAACCATCAGATCCTCCTCTCCACCCTCTCCGAGCTGGGCATCTCCGGCAAGGTCCACGCTTGGATTGCGTCCTACCTGACAGGTCGCTCCTACCAGGTGGCGTGGCGAGAATCTGTCTCCGCACCACGTGCTCTCACCACTGGCGTCCCCCAGGGCTCTGTTCTAGGCCCTCTCCTATTCTCGCTATACACCAAGTCACTTGGCTCTGTCATATCCTCACATGGTCTCTCCTATCATTGCTATGCAGACGACACACAATTAATCTTCTCCTTTCCCCCCTCTGATAACCAGGTGGTGAATCGCATCTCTGCATGTCTGGCAGACATATCAGTGTGGATGACGGATCACCACCTCAAGCTGAACCTCGGCAAGACGGAGCTGCTCTTCCTCCCGGGGAAGGACTGCCCGTTCCATGATCTCGCCATCACGGTTGACAACTCCATTGTGTCCTCCTCCCAGAGTGCTAAGAACCTTGGCGTGATCCTGGACAACACCCTGTCGTTCTCAACTAACATCAAGGCGGTGACCCGTTCCTGTAGGTTCATGCTCTACAACATTCGCAGAGTACGACCCTGCCTCACGCAGGAAGCGGCGCAGGTCCTAATCCAGGCACTTGTCATCTCCCGTCTGGATTACTGCAACTCGCTGTTGGCTGGGCTCCCTGCCTGTGCCATTAAACCCCTACAACTCATCCAGAACGCCGCAGCCCGTCTGGTGTTCAACTTTCCCAAGTTCTCTCACGTCACCCCGCTCCTCCGCTCTCTCCACTGGCTTCCAGTTGAAGCTCGCATCCGCTACAAGACCATGGTGCTTGCCTACGGAGCTGTGAGGGGAACGGCACCTCCGTACCTTCAGGCTCTGATCAGGCCCTACACCCAAACAAGGGCACTGCGTTCATCCACCTCTGGCCTGCTCGCCTCCCTACCTCTGAGGAAGTACAGTTCCCGCTCAGCCCAGTCAAAACTGTTCGCTGCTCTGGCACCCCAATGGTGGAACAAACTCCCTCACGACGCCAGGTCAGCGGAGTCAATCACCACCTTCCGGAGACACCTGAAACCCCACCTCTTTAAGGAATACCTAGGATAGGATAAAGTAATCCTTCTAACCCCCCCCCCCCCCCTTAAAAGAGTTAGATGCACTATTGTAAAGTGGTTGTTCCACTGGATATCATAAGGTGAATGCACCAATTTGTAAGTCGCTCTGGATAAGAGCGTCTGCTAAATGACTTAAATGTAAATGTAAATGTATAATACACTCACATTGAGGACCATTGAGTCATCTAAATCACAATAAACCATTTTTCATTACTTAAAAACAGAATGGGACTGAATATATCAATATATCTTTTTGACAACTTTTACTTCAGTACATTCCTAAAGAAAATATTATACTTTTTACTCCATACATTTTCCCTGACACTTAAAAATACTCATTATATTTTGAATGCAATTCAAACACTTTTATCAATAGAACATCCCTGGTCATATCTACTGCCTCTGATCTGGCGGACTCACTAAACACAAATGCTTCGTATGTAAATTATGTCTAAATGTTGGAGTGTGCCCCTAGCTATCCGTAAATAAAATAAAAACATGAAAATTGTGCCATCAGGTTTGCTTAATATAAGGAATTTTAAATGATTTATACTTTTACTTTTACAGTATCAAACTTTCTGGTTAAATAAAAAAGTAAACTTTTTTTACTATATTTACTAATTACATTTACTTATTTACTTAAGTATTTTTTAAACTCAAATACTTTTTCTTAAGAAGTATTTTATTGGGTGACTTCCACTTTTACTTGAGTCATTTTCTATTAAGGTATCTTTACTTTTACTCAAGTATCACAATTGGGTACTTTTTACACCACTGGAAAATAGGAACACAAAAAAAGTAATTAGCACCAAATAAATATCTGTAGCCTACACTTATTAACCCGAATTAGCTCCAACACCACTGTCGGAACTAGAAGCACAAGCATTTCACTACACTTACATTAACATCTGCTAACCATGTGTATGTGACAAATAACATTTGTTTTGATTTGACCTCTAACCAGCAGCCCAGTGCCAAGTGAGATTTTAACACTTTTCATTCTTCCCCTTCTTGCTTAATTGATGAAGTGATATCACACTAAGGTGAGGCTCTATATTTGACATGTTATGTGTGAGCACAGAATTCCATGTGTTGCATGGGTTTGAATGGAAATAGATCAGTCATTGAAGCTCTAGCCTGGCCAACACTCAGTCTCACCACTTTTTCTCAGAATGGAAAGAACCATTTAATTCAACTAGATGTCACATTTTTATGGTAATACATTCACTTTTGTGGAGTACTATAATATGAAAGGGTTTATTTTCAAAACGTGATAAATGAAAAAAAATTACATTTGCATTTTTTCATCTGAAATGAATGCTTATGGTTCCCTTTCTATGTGGGTTAATTATGTCTGTTTTCATACTTTTGAAACATTTACTTTAGGTGTGCTTTAGAATGAGTTTTTTGCTAAATAAGATATCCGACACACTTGTTTCATACCAGAGCCATGTGTTTAGAGAGATGGGACATTGAGGTTTCTTCAGTAGGATACATTGACATGACACTACAACATCCTATGGCAGCTATGTTAGCTCCCTTGAACAGAATTAGCATTATGAAGCATTTACATGATACTTCAAAATTTATATGGCAGCAATGTAAAAAAAAAGGCTATGTAACTGGATATCTAGAATTAGAACAATATTTAAAAAATGCTTCTATCTTTATCCACTGTCCAGGTTTTTGTCGCTGGCGCAAAAGTCAGTCATTTAGCGAATCATGTCCATTATATTTGTCTGTTCAGTTACCCTCTTAAGGATTGAACCTTTAAAAAAAAAGAATGTTCGCCTAAAATGACATACCCAAATCTAACTGCCTGTAGCTCAGGACCTGAAGCAATGATATGCATATTATGAATACCATTTGAAAGGAAACACTTTGAAATTTGTGGAAATGTGAAATGAATGTAGGAGAATATAACACATTAGATCTGGTAAAAATATAATACAAAGAAAAAAACATGCGTCATCTTTGAAATGCAAAGAGAAAGGCCATAATGTACTATTCCAGGTTAGGTGCAATTTAGATTTTGGCCACTAGATGGCAGCATTGTATGTGCAAAGTTTGACTGATTCAATGAACCATTGCATTTCTGTAAAAATGTTGTATCAAGACTGCCCAAATGTGCCTAATTGGTTTATTAATACATTTTCAAGTTCAATACTGTGCACTCTCCTCAAACAATAGCATGGTATTATTTCGCTGTAATAGCTACTGTAAATTGGACAGTGCAGTTAGATTAACAAGAATTTAAGCTTTCTGCCTATATCAGATATGTCTATTTCCTGGGAAATGTTCTTGTTATTTACAATCTCATGCTAATCACATTAGCCTACGTTAGCTCAACCGTCCCGTGGGGGGGGGAACACCGATCCCATAGGTTTAGGTTTCCCTAAATATTTTTGCCACACTTAGGAATATAATCAGAACCTTATCTTATTCATTTAGGCTAACCCGTGGCTTAGTCAGCCAGATGCGGTCATAGACCGCTGTCACTCTCAGCTGTTCCCATGCTACCTAGCGTTACGTAAGCTTTGAGCTCTTGAGTGTCGTGGACTTTTTTGTTATGGATCCCTTTGACAGTTTGAAGCCTGTGATATCTATTCCTGTTGGCCCATATAAACTTTCTAAACAAAAGGAGAGAGCCAAGATCCACTAATGGGAAACAATAGGCTACTGTCTGCTAACATACAGAGGCTGCAAACAGCGGGCTATGTCACTCCGACAATAAGAATCAATCCATCTTTCACCGGCAAATGAATTGCAACAGACTTTCAATGTCCTTATTATTCCTTAAATACAAATTGAGTATTTTTATATTTATTTATGTATCGATACTGTCTAAAACCCAATCAGGATAATTTTTATATTGAAGTTCTGTTGTTTGGGGTGGGTTTATAGCGTTTACCACAAAACATGATTATTTGTCTCTCTAAAATAAAATTACCTTGCAACTCTCTCAAAATATGTCTGAAAATGCATATATCGCGTTTTGGAATGAAACTTCATATGTTTTTGTTTGGCACTCAAAAATGTAATATATATACCAGAGTACCCCAAATGGCGGCCAATAGGTGATTTTATTTGCCCCCAAAGTTTTGAGCCCAAAATAAATAAAATACGTACCTTTTTTTGTTTGTTTTATTGTTGGACAATAAAACCCCCAGAAAACCAGCTCCAAGGCATTTACATTTTGTAAATCTGTTCCAAAGTATTCCCAGGCATAATAGAGAGATTATCTCGAATAACCGGTGCCCCCACACATTGACTCTGTACCGGTACCCCCTTGTATATAGTCTCCCAATTGTTATTTTACTGCTGCTCTACTTGTTACTTTTATTCATATATACAGTGGGGCAAAAAAGTATTTAGTCAGCCACCAATTGTGCAAGTTCTCCCACTTAAAAAGATGAGAGAGGCCTGTAATTTTCATCATAGGTACACTTCAACTATGACAGACAAAATGAGGGGAAAAAAATCCAGAAAATCACATTGTAGGATTTTTTATGAATTTATTTGCAAATTATGGTGGAAAATAAGTATTTGGTCACCTACAAACAAGCAAGATTTCTGGCTCTCACAGACCTGTAACTTCTTCTTTAAGAGGCTCCTCTGTCCTCCACTCGTTACCTGTATTAATGGCACCTGTTTGAACTTGTTATCAGTATGTGTTGTCCACAACCTCATACAGTCACACTCCAAACTCCACTATGGCCAAGACCAAAGAGCTGTCAAAGGACACCAGAAACAAAATTGTAGACCTGCACCAGGCTGGGAAGACTGAATCTGCAATAGGTAAGCAGCTTGGTTTGAAGAAATCAACTGTGGGAGCAATTATTAGGAAATGGAAGACATACAAGACCACTGATAATCTCCCTCGATCTGGGGCTCCACGCAAGATCTCACCCCGTGGGGTCAAAATGATCACAACAACGGTGAGCAAAAATCCCAGAACCACACGGGGGGACCTAGTGAATGACCTGCAGAGAGCTGGGACCAAAGTAACAAAGCCTACCATCAGTAACACACTACGTCGCCAGGGACTCAAATCCTGCAGTGCCAGACGTGTCCCCCTGCTTAAGCCAGTACATGTCCAGGCTCGTCTGAAGTTTGCTAGAGAGCATTTGGATGATCCAGAAGAAGATTGGAGAATGTCATATGGTCAGATGAAACCAAAATAGAACTTTTTGGTAAAAACTCAACTCGTCGTGTTTGGAGGACAAAGAATGCTGAGTTGCATCCAAAGAACACCATACCTACTGTGAAGCATGGGGGTGGAAACATCATGCTTTGGGGCTGTTTTTCTGCAAAGGGACCAGGACGACTGATCCGTGTAAAGGAAAGAATGAATGGGGCCATGTATCGTGAGATTTTGAGTGAAAACCTCCTTCCATCAGCAAGGGCATTGAAGATGAAACGTGTCTGGGTCTTTCAGCATGACAATGATCCCAAACACACCGCCTGGGCAACGAAGGAGTGGCTTCGTAAGAAGCATTTCAAGGTCCTGGAGTGGCCTAGCCAGTCTCCAGATCTCAACCCCATAGAAAATCTTTGGAGGGAGTTGAAAGTCTGTGTTGCCCAGCAACAGCCCCAAAACATCACTGCTCTAGAGGAGATCTGCATGGAGGATTGGGCCAAAATACCAGCAACAGTGTGTGAAGACTTACAGAAAATGTTTGACCTCTGTCATTGCCAACAAAGGGTATATAACAAAGTATTGAGATAAACTTTTGTTATTGACCAAATACTTATTTTCCACCATAATTTGCAAATAAATTCATTAAAAATCCTACAATGTGATTTTCTGGATTTTTTTTCTCATTTTGTCTGTCATAGTTGAAGTGTACCTATGATGAAAATTACAGGCCTCTCTCATCTTTTTAAGTGTGAGAACTTGCACAATTGGTGGCTGACTAAATACTTTTTTGCCCCACTGTATACAGTATATATAGATTTGTTTTTTTAAACTGCATTGTTGGTTAGGGGCTCGTAAGTAAGCAGTTCACTAAGGTCTACACCTGTTGTATTTGACACATGTGACTCATACAATTTGATTTGATATGTGATCTTTGTCAAATATTATATCTGTTTTGGCTTCTTGCGGTCAGTTTGCGGTCTTCAAATTATTTGTCATTACTGTATGTTCCGGCCCCCTGACCATCGTCTCCAGAAAAAAAGAAGGGAAAAAAAGAAAAAATCAGCCCACGGCTGAATCTAGTTGATGATTTCTAAAATATACATTTGAAAAAGGTACATACTGTACATTATGTAGTTATTAGGGGTAGTAGGAAGCAGCTCTATTTTACAATGGGAACCACTTGTCTCATTGTCCACTGAACTGCAGTATGTAAGGCAATATGTAGGGTATTCTAGTTCAGAGTTGTGCTTGTTGTGGCATCAAATATAACCAGTTAAACATCCTGTAGGTATATGTGTCACCTCATTCTTGTACTTATCTAACCAACTCTTGTTGTCCCCCATCCCTTCTTTTTCCTTCTCTTCAACCTCCACTTCCTCCCTCCTTCTTAGTTGGATGAAAAGGCCGAGGTGTGGGAATCCAGACAAACTAAAAGGCAACTCGAGGTCGCGGAAGAGGAGGTACGCGCTGACGGGGCAGAAGTGGCAACGAACACACATCACCTACAGGTGAGCGACGTTAGTCAACTATTATTATAGGGTTCCGTGTTTGTCAGTGTAGCTATTCATTTGTGCTCTCACTCTCTCTTCCACTCTCTTTCTCCTTGGTCTCATATGCCCTCTGCATTTCCTTGGATACAGCACATACGGGCACACACACATTGATTTACACAGAATAACATTTTGTGTGTAAATAGAAGTCATGTCAGAGAACAGAATAAAGTTATGGAATGTTTTTCAACCTCTTCTTTGCATTCCTTTGCAGTTAACTTTTGTTTGCATTTTAAGAATACCAGCAGACAAACTACTTCATTTTAATAGCAAGGATGATCGAGGACAAGGACAACTTTTCTCTCGTCCAATTCTCTAAGATCCTCTATGTAAATCATCCAATAATCTTAACCAAAATATTCAAATTCCCCATCTTATCATGCGTGATTGCTAATGGGGTCTGAGAGAGCAGGATAACGGGTCCTCCTCAGCGCAGTGGGAAATTGACAGGTTACAGCCGTCAGAGATGATAACTCTGTCAATTTATTCAAATCCTTCCTTCCTTCTTGCATGTGAATTGATGAGGCACCTATTCTAATGGAATGTCAGTCTGCTTGGCTGTGCTGTCTGGCTGCACTCGCTCTGTAAAAATAAGTTGGGGAGAGAAAACGAGGGGAAGAAGATTTCTCTCTCTCTCGCCGTCTGCAAACGACTGATAACAACAGCTATGTTAAAAGTGCACTGAAAGCTGCTGGGCTTGTTGGAATAGTTTAAAAGTTAAACTTTTAGAGTGCCTCATCATCCATTTTAGAGAATATTCTCCCCAGGCAATAGTGGGAGAGGTGGTTTGAATTTGGGCAGATATGTGCTTCTGTCTGATTTTCTATATTTAAAATGCTGTTTTTGTGGGGGGCTGCTTTGTGCTAAAGCTTTGTTTTAATGATGTGAAATGTAGCAAGGTGTTAAATATTTTCTTCCAATTATTGTCAATGTCTTATATTGTCTTACCAGTGCACAATGGCTCTTGTCTAACTGGTGGTACCATCCAACCCTACAATAACACCCCCCCCCCCCACCCAGGATGGATCACACAATCTGTTTTCCACTCTTTTATATTTTGTCTCTATTTGTCTCCTAACATCAGGACCCAGATTCACAAAACCTAAGAATACACTTCTTTACTGCTATTTTTTCCTTAAGTTTAGTTATCAAGTTAAGCAAAGTTGCTATTCCTCAAAAAGGTTATTGGAAATGTTCTTGCTCTATTTCTTATGTTTCAAAAATGTGATTCTTAAAATGTTGGGGGGAGGGATTTGTTTGATAAGTATCACTATTACTGAAGATATATTATGGACATTTTCTGAAATTGCAATCCCAAAAAATCTTACATATTTCATATGTTTCTTCTTAGGCAAAATGTGAAGAAGAAATTAGATTCTAAATCTTTTTAATTCCAAGATGGCTAAATCCTTTTCTTAAATTCATGGCAGTGAGAGAATAAGCTCATGAAAGCAATTGAACATGTTTAATTCACTCACAAACTCTGAAAGTTTCAGTATTGATTATTTTAAACCCAAGAACATGTTTTAGAACAGTAATCTTAGTAGGAAATATGCTAACATGATTGCCATTTCTAGCTTGATAGCTAGCTAAATTGGTTGCCTAGCAACAAACATTTTAAGAAGCAGGGGCGCAACTTTGGTTTTAGAAGTGGGGGGGACATCATTTTTTATCTAGATGGATAAACACTCCAAATAGCCTACCCGACCGCTCGGAGGCATCCGCATGGTCCTAAAGCACACCGTTTCCTTGTTTTGTATCACATTCCAATAAAACTGTGGGGGAAATGCAATTTCAGAATATGGGGGGACTTGTAAGACGATATTTGAGAAGTTCATAAAAAAATCATTAAATCTTAAGATATTGTTGAGTAATTGCACTTACAAATTATCCCATGAACTTCTTATTTTTATTCTTAAGAAGTTTCTTAATTGTTGCATAAGAAGTGTTTTGGGAATCGGAGCCGAGGTCTTTATTGTAAAAACATGCTGTCGATGTAAATACAAATATGTTCTTAATTGACTCACCTCCTCTTCCTCCCTCAGCATAAAGAACGTCACTCCCAAAGTGGGCGCCAGGGAGACCCACGATGCCATCCGGCGTGCGTTTGATGTGTGGCAAGGTGTGACGCCGCTCCGCTTCGAGGCTGTCCCCTACAGCGCCCTGGAGAGCGGCCGGCGGGACGTGGACATCACCATCATCTTCGCCTCAGGTGAGAGTTGTATGGAATGGTGCTGGAGAGAGGAAACTATCTGAAACAACACTGAGTGTACAAAACATTAGGAACACGTTCCTAATATTGAGTTGCACCCCGTTTAGCCCTCCGAACAGCCTCAATTCATCGGGATGTGGACTTTACAAGGTGTCGAAAGTGTTCCACATGGATGTTGGCCCATGTTGATTCCAATTCTTCCTACAATGCTTCCCATTCTTGATACACACAGAAAACTGTTGAGCGTGAAAATTCCAGTAGCGTTGCGGTTCTTGACACACTCAAACTGGTGCGCCTGGAACCTACCACCAGACCCCGTTCAAATGCACTAAAATCTTTTGTCTTGCCCATTCGCCCTCTGAATTATACACATACATAATGTCTCAAATGTCTCAAGGCTTAAAAATCCTTATTTAACCTGTCTCCTTTCCTTCATCAACACTGATTGAAGTGGATTTAGCAAGTGACATTAATATGGGAACATAACTTTCACCTGGATTCACCTGGTCAGTCTATGTCATGGAAAGAGCAGGTGTTCCTAATGTTTTGGGTACTCAGTGTATGTCTGTTGCCCTAATTCCGTTTTCCTAATGTAAACTTTGAAGTTAAAATAAATTGATCTCACCTAAGGTTTCCACGGTGACAGCTCACCCTTCGACGGCGAGGGGGGGTTCCTAGCCCACGCCTACTTCCCGGGCCCTGGGATTGGAGGGGACACCCACTTCGACTCAGATGAACCCTGGACCCTAGGGAACCCCAACCATGACGGTGAGAGATGGAGGTGTGGGGGTGAGAGAGAGAGAGAGAGAGAGAGGAACAGATGGAAAAAGGAATATGGTTGTGAGAGAATCATATCAAAGACTAATGCCATAGAAGAAAACAAATATATACAGTCTGCATTTGATCATGCTGAATTGCACAGCACAAGGGCCCAGATTCACAAAACGTTAAGAAATTTCTTCTTAAAAGGTGCAACACATTTTTTGCATTGTAATTTCTGAAAATGTCAATAATATACAGTACCAGCCAAAAGTTTTGACACACCTACTCATTCAAGGGTTTTCTTTATTTTTACTATTTTCTATATTGTAGAATAATAGTGAAGCCATCAGAACTATGAAATAACACATATGGAATCATGTAGTAACCAAAAAAGTGTTCAAGAAATAAAAATATATTTTAGATAATTCAAAGTAGTCACCTTTTACCTTGATGACAGCTTTGCACACTTGGCATTCTCACAACCAGCTTCACCTGGAATGCTTTTCCAACAGTTGAAGGAGTTCTCACATATGCTGAGCACTTGTTGGCTGCTTTTCCATCACTCTGCAGTCCAACTCATCCCAAACCATCTCAATTGAGTTGAGGTCAGGTGATTGTGGAGGCCATGTCATCTGTTTGCAGCACTCCATCACTCTCCTTCTTGGTCAAATATCTCTTACACAGCCTGGAAGTGTGTTGGGTCATTTTCCTGTCGAAAATCAAATGATAGTCCCAGTAAGCGCAAACCAGATGGGATGGCGTATCGCTGCAGAATGCTGTGGTAGCCAAGCTGGTTAAGTGTGCCTTGAAGTCTAAATAAATCATAGACAGTGTCACCAGCAAAGCACCCCCACACCATCACATCTCCTCCATGCTTCACGGTGGGAACCACACAAGCGGAGATCATCCGTTAACCTACTCTGCGTCTCACGAAGACACGGCGGTTGGAACTAAAAATCTCAAATTTGGACTCATCAGACCATAAGACAGATTTCCACCAGTCTAATGTCCATTGCTCATGTTTCTTGACCCAAGCAAGTCTCTTATTATTATTGGTGTCCTTTAGTAGTGGTATCTTTGCAGCAATTCGACCACGAAGGTATAAGGTATAAGGGCACAAGGCGAGACCCAAATGCAGACACAGGAGGCAGATGGTTGAGCTCCGTTATTTATTATAGCAAAAGGGGTAGGCAAAAGGCAGGTTGGATACAAGCAAGAGTTTCTAAACCAGGTCAGAGTCCAAACGGTACAAGACGATAGGCAAGCTTGAGGTCAGGGCCAGCAGGGGTTCAGTAACCAGGTCAAAGTCCAAACAGTACAAGACGATAGGCAGGCTCGTGGTCAGGCAGGCGAGCTCAGAGTCAGGACAGGCAAGGATCAAAACCAGGAGGGCGAGAAAAGAGAGACTTTGAAAAGCAGGAGCTGAGACACAAAAACGCTTGTTGATTTGACAAACAAGACAAACTGGCAGGAAACACAGGGATAAATACACCAGGGATAATAAGCGACACCTGGAGGGGGTGGAGACAAGCACAAGGACAGGTGAAACAGATCAGGGAGTGACAGAAGGCCTGATTTACGCAGTCTCCTCTGAACAGTTGATGTTGAGATGTGTCTGTTACTTGAACTCTGTGAAGCATTTATTTGGGTTGCATTTTCTGAGGCTGGTAACTCTAATGAATTTATTCTCTGCAGCAGAGGTAACTCTGGGTCTTCCTTTCCTATGGCGGTCATCATGAGTGGCAGTTTCATCATAGCGCTTGATGGTTTTTGCTAACGCACTTGAAGAAACTTTCAGTTTCTTGAAATGTTCCGAATTGACTGACCTTCATGTCTTAAAGTAATGATGGACTGTAATTTCTCTTTGCTTATTTGAGATGTTCTTGCCACAATATGGACTTTTCACAAATATAGCTATCTTCTGTATACCACCCCTACTTTGTCACAACACAACTGATTGGCTCAAACTCATTAAGAAGGAAAGGAATTCCACAAATTAACTTTTAACAAGACACACGTGTTAATTGAAATGCATTCCAGGTGACTACCTCATGAAGCTGGTTGAGAGAATGCCAAGAGTGTGCAAAGCTGTCATCAATGCAAAGGGTGGTTACTTTGAAGAATCTCAAAAATAAAATATATTTTGATTTGTTTAAAAATAAAAAATAAATGTTTACCTTAAGGCAAGTCAGTTATGAAGAAATTCGTATTTACAATGACAGCCTACACCGGCCAAACCTGGACGACGCTGGGCCAATTGTGCGCCGCCCTATGGGACTCCCAATCATAGCCGGTTGTGATACAGCCTGGATTCGAACCAGGTTGTCTGTAGTGACGCAAGTAGCAATGAGATGCAGTGCCTTAGACTGCTGCGCCACTCTGGAGTTAAAAACGTTTTTGGTTACTACATGATTCCATATGTGTTATTTCATAGTTTTGATAGAAAATAGTAAAAAGAAAAACCCTTGAGTCGGTGTGTCCAAACTTTTGACTGGTACTGTACATGTATCTGACGCTAGTGGAATAGTGGAATGATAGTTTTTCACAGTATTACTTAGCAGCCAGTGTTTTGATACGCTGTGATATTCACCTACTGATTTTTCCCGCCATAGTGGCATCCGTTGTCAATATGGGAAAGCGGATCTGACTTTGTGGCTGAGTTAACTAGTGTAAATCGCTTTGTAATTTCCTGGTTGCTAAAATTCTACACTCTTTGCTCAATTTCAGTTTAGGATGGACAAAGTTGATTTACTGTTTAACAGAATTTGTTTCTAGAAAAGTGAGGCGAGCACCCCCCCCTAAAAACAAAATTTGACACCAAGTGAGGGTTTTTTATAAATAGTGGAGAATGAATAAATGAGTACTTTACCACATTTCCCAACACACCTGTGCAAGCGCTAGGCCGAATGTAGGCTTCCAAGCGTTATATTATTCCAAACAAAATCCTATGCTAGGAAATCCTACCTGTGTTATTTTGAAAAAGAATGCAGATGTTACAATGTTAGTTATAATCATGAGAAATGAAACGCAATGGGCAGCATATCTTGTGACAGTTTCTTTATTCTGAACATCTCTGATTAACATCAATAACAGCATTATTAGCATGTGTATAATAGAATACAATATCCTATGTGTTTTTTCTAATAAAAAAGTTTTGACAAAATGTATAATGATTGAATTACTTAAATTCAGCCTTACTAGGCTTTAACAAAAATAAATACACATTAAAAGGCCTATCATAAACACACTTTATAGGAGAATAGGCTGCTGTATATAAAGAGGGACAATCTGTAATGTAGATGCAGGGAGTCAGGAAGCAGGTGCAGTTGGAGAGTTTAATATTAATGAACACGTAACAATACAAAAACAAGGAATGCGTCTGAACTTGTAACAGACAATAATGCCTGATGGGAAATAACAACTAAGTGCTATATATAGGGGGAGTAATCAGGGAAGTGATAAGGTCCAGGTGTGCCTGATGATGAGGCGCAGGTGTGCGTAATGAAGGGTTGCCAGGACTGGTGGTTAGTAAACCGGCGAAGTCGAACACCAGAGGGGAGGAGCAGGAGTAAACGTGACAGCCGTTGATGAGGAAGTGAAGGCATTCCTGATGCATACGTCCCACAGTGAGGGTGAGGGGTGCTGTGATGTGTGACATTCCCAGAGGTCGACCAGCCAACGCTTGAACCAGAAATGTAGAGGAAAGAGGGCATGAGGGGATGTTACAAAGGGAAACCCAGACGCGAGCTGCCCAGTGACGCGAGCCTACCAGACGAGCTAAATGCCTTTTATGTTCGCTTCGAGGCAAGCAACACTGAAGCATGCATGAGAGCACCAGCTGTTCTGGATGACTGTGTGATAACGCTCTCGGTAGCCGATGTGAACAAAACCTTCAAACAGGTCAAAATTCACAAAGACCCTGGGCCAGACGGATTACCAGGACGTGTACTCAAAGTTGCGTGGCGAACTGTAAAGTGTCCTCACTGACATTTTCAACCTCTCCCTGACCGAGTCTGAAATATCTACATGTTTCAAGCAGACCACCATAGTCCCTGTGCCCAAAGAAGCGAAGGTAATCTGCCTAAATGATCACCGCCACGTGGCACTCATGAAAGGCTGGTCATGGCTTACATCAACAGCATCCTCCCAGACACCCTAAACCCATTCCAATTCGCATATCCACAGATGACGCAATCTCAATCGCACTCCACACTGCCCTTTCTCACCTGGACAAAAGGAACACCTATGTGAGAATGCTGTTCCTTGACTACAGCTCAGCGTTCAACACCATAGTGCCCACGAAGCTCATCACGAAGCTAAGGACTCTGGGACTAAACACCTCCCTCTGCAACTGGATCCTGGACTTCCTGACAGGCCGCCCCCAGATGGTAAGAGTAGGCAACAACATGTCTGCCACACTGATCCTTAACACTGGGGCCCCACAGTTAGTCCCCACCTGTATTCCCTGTTCACCCACGACTGCATGGCCAAACACGACTCCAACAACCATCATTAAGTTTGCTGACGACACAACAGTGGTAGGCCTGATCACCGACAACGATTAGATGGCCTATTGGGAGGAGGTCAGAGAACTGGCAGTGTGTAGCCAGGACAACAACCTCTCCCTCAATGTGAGCAAGACAAAGGAGCTGATCGTGGACTACGGGAAAAGGCGGGCCGAACAGGCCCCCATTACCATCGATGGGGCTGTAGTGGAGCGGGTCGAGAGTTTCAAGTTCCTTGGTGTCCACATCACCAACAAACAATCATGGTCCAAACATACCAAGACAGCCGTGAAGAGGGCACGATAAAACCTTTTCCCCTCAGGGGACTGAAAAGATTTGGCATGGGTCCCCAGATCCTCAAAAGGTTCTACAGCTGCACCATCGAGAGCACCCTGACCGGTTGCATCACTGCCTGGTATGGGAACTGCTCGGCATCTGACCGTAAGGCGCTACAGAGGGTAGTGCGAACGGCCCAGCACATCACTGGGGCCAAGCTTCCTGCCATCCAAGACCTATATAATAGGCGGTGTCAGAGGAAAGCCCATAAAATTGTCAGAGACTCCAGTCATATAGACTTTCTCTGCTACAGCACGGCAAGCGGTACCGGAGCGCCAAGTCTAGGACCAAAAGGCTCCTCAACAGCTTCTACCCCCAAGCCATTAGACTGTTGAACAATTCATAAAATTTGCCGCCGGACAATTTACATTGACCCCTCCCTCCTTCCCACCCCTCTTGTACACTGCTGCTACTCGCTGTTTGTTTGTTACCTATGCATAGTCACTTCACCCCCACCTACATGTACAGATTACCTCAACTAGCCTGTACCCCTGCACACTGACTCGGTACCGGTGCCCCCTGTATATAGCCTCGTTATTGTTATTCTTATTGTGTTACTTTTTATTATTACTTTTTATTTTAGCCTACTTGGTAACTATTTTCTTCTTCTTGAACTGCACTGTTGGTTAAGGGCTTGTAAGTAAGCATTTCACGGTAAAGTCTACACTTGTTGTATTCGGCGCATGTGGAAAATAAAGTTTGATTTGATGTTCAGTGAGGCGGCGAGGGATTGGTCATTGAAATTCCCAGTGGCACAGAAGTCCACTAGAGCAGTAGATACAACATATGAGGGACAGCCAGCTAGTGATAGACACTAGAAAGGGTTTGGTGGAAAGTGAGGATGGTGAAATACTCACGCCAAACCCAGGAGACAGATGATCATGGGACCTTCCCTCTGCTCTTATGGACCCCGGGCTGGGACATATCGGACTCTGCTGAAGCTGGTGCCCCTCCTGTCCACAATAGGGACAGAGCCCCAGCTGTCTATGACGGTGTCGCACAGCCGCAGGGAGGCGCCTGGCCCCTACCTCCATAAGTTCAGGCTCTGACTCAGATTGGTCAACAAAGGAGGGAGAGAGGTGATGGTGGTGCCGACGCTCCCGCAGAAGGTTACCCAGACAGATGGCCATCACGATAAGTGCGTCCAAGGAGAGGGTGTCATCTCGGGCACACCAACTCCGTCTGGATATCCTCGCGCAATCCTCTTCAGAATAGGGTGCATTCCATCCGTTGGATGCTGCCACTGTCCTGAAGGTGAGGACGTACTCTGCAGCTGTCTGGCCTTCCTGCCGTAGGTGGAGTAAGTGCTCATCTCAATCTCCCCCCTGAACAGAGCCAAGAACCCCTCATATGAATCCAGCTCCTCTTCTCCTCTCTCCCAGATGGCCCTAGCCCACTCCAATGGCCGTCCAGTCAGCAGGGAAATAACCATGGCAACCTTGCACCTCAGTGGTGGGGGCTCCCATCTGATGAGCGAAATAGAGAGAGCACTGGAGTAGGAAGCCACGGCATTTTGATGGAGTCCCGTCGTATTTGTCCGGGAGGGACAAACGGACCTTGCTGACCTGGATCAACTGCTGGATGGGCCGGGATGCTGGCTCGAGGGGTCGACACATAGGAGAGAATCCTCCGCCTGAGACATTGAAGAACGGAGGACCTCTTCCATACCCGTCCCCAGTTGAGCCAGCTAGTTAGGATCTCCATCTGGGAGATGTCTTGATCAACTGCTGCTTCCATGTGGTGAGGTGTTATTTTGTCATGTGGACGCAGGGAGTCAGGAAGCAGTTTGAGAGTTTAATATAAACGAACACGTACCGCTACAAAAACAAGGAATGCGTCTGAACATGGAAACCGAGACAATAACGCCTGATGGGAATTTAAGAAATAATTGTAATCAATTGAAATGTTAATGTATAATGAGGGCATTACCTGAATCTATTCTATAGTGTATAGGCTTTAACAAAATATTAATTCAAATATGAATAGGCCTATCATAGACTAGGCCTTTACTTTGAATAAAGAGGGACAATCATTCAAGTTAGGTCTGTCAAATGAATGTAGCTTTGGAAAAAGTACATGTAGTGATACGCTGTGGGTAAGTATCACTAGTACTGCAGATATATTATGGACATTTTCTGAAATTGCAATCCCCAAAAATCTAACATATAATATTTCTTCGTAAGCAAAAAGTGAAGAAGAAATTAGATTATTGTAAATGTTCTTAATTCCAAGATATCTAAATCCATGTCTTAAACTCAGGGCAGTGAGATAAAAAGCTAATGAAAGCAATTTAACATGTTTAAGTCACTCACAAACTTCATCTGAAAGTTTCAGTATTGATTATTTTAAACCCCAAAACATGTTTTAGAACAATAACTGCTGTACAAAAAAATACTAGATAGCAAGCTAAATTGGTTGCCTAGCGACAATATTTTTGTAATGAGTGCGCTGAGAGTCGGGAAGCAAGTACAGGGAGTGACTGTTTTAATAAATAAACAAAACAATAAACACGAAGCACAAACAACGCACCGACATGAAACAGAGTCAATAACACCTGAGGAACGAACCAAGGGGAGTGACAAATATAGGGAAGATAATCAAGAAGGTGATGGAGTCCAGGTGAGTGTCATAAGGCGCTGGTGCGCTTGACGATGGTGACAGGTGTGCGGGATAATCAGCAGCCTGATGACCTAGCGGCCGGAGAGGGAGTATACGTAACAGTACCCCCTCCCCGACGCGCGGCTCCTGCCGCAGGACACCGACAAAGGGAACGAACCCGGGGATCAGGAGCGGAGCGTTCACCCCTGCTGAAGCGCAGGAACCCGTCGAGCTGGCTAGGGCGCGGGCGGCTGGGGCGCGGGAACTTGTTGAGCCGGCTGGGGCGCGGGTGGCTGGGGCGCGGGAACTTGTCGAGCCGGCTGGGGCGCGGGAACCTGTCGAGCTGGCTGGGGCGCGTGCGGTTGGGGCGCGGGAACCTGTCGAGCCGACCTGGGGTGCGGGAACCTGTCGAGCTGGCTGGGGCACGGGAACCTGACGAGCCGGTGGAAGCAGGGGAGCCTGGCGATCCGGCTGAGGCAGGGGAGCCTGACGAGCCGGTGGAAGCAGGGGAGCCTGGCGATCCGGCTGAGGCATGAAGGCCCGAGGCAGGGGAGCCTGGCTGAGGCAGGGGAGCCTGGCGATCCGGCTGAGGCAGGGGAGCCTGGCGATCCGGCTGAGGCATGAGAGCCTGTAGTGGCTCCCGGACCCGATATCATTTACATTGACACAAAAACAAAAAACCCTCCCTGATGCTTCCTTTAGGTGAGGTGTTATTCTGTATCTAGTGCGCTGAGAGTCGGGAAGCAAGTACAGGGAGTGAGTGTTTTAATAAATAAACACGAAACACAAACAACGCACCGACATGAAACAGAGTCAATAACACCTGAGGAAAGAACCAAGGGGAGTGACAGATGTAGAGAAGATAATCAAGGAGGTGATGGAGTCCAGGTGAGTGTAAAAAAAAATCTAACCACATTTTTAGCTCCGGTACCGCTTGCCGTGTGGTAGCAGAGAGAACAGTCTATGACTAGGGTGGCTGGAGTCTTTGACAATTTTTAGGGCCTTCTTCTGACACCGTCTGGTATAGAGGTCCTGGATGGCAGGAAGCTTGGCCCCGGTGATGTACTGGGACATTCGCACTACCCTCTGTAGTGCCTTGCGGTCGGAGGCCGAGCAGTTGCCATACCAGGCAGTGATGCAACCAGTCAGGATGCTCTCGATGGTGCAGCTGTAGAACCTTTTGAGGATCTGAGGACCCATGCCAAATCTTTTCAGTCTCCTGAGGGGGAATAGGTTTTGTCGTGCCCGCTTCATGACTGTCATGGTGTGCTTGGACCATGATTGTTTGTTGGTGATGTGGACACCAAGGAACTTGAAGCTCTCAACCTGCTCCACTACAGCCCCGTCGATGAGAATGGGGGCATGCTCGGTACTCTTTTTCCTGTAGTCCACAATCATCACCTTTGTCTTGATCACGTTGAGGGAGAGGTTGTTGTCCTGGCACCACACGGCCAGGTCTCTGACCTCCTCCCAATAGGCTGTCTCGTTGTTGTCGGTAATCAGGCCTACCACTGTTGTGTCATCGGCAAATTAAATGATGGTGTTGGAGTCGTGCCTGGCCATGCAGTCATGAGTGAACAGGGAATACAGAAGGGGGCTGAGCACGCATCCCTGAGGGGCCCCTGTGTTGAGGATCAGCGTAGCGGATGTGTTGTTACCTACCCTTACCACCTGGGTGCGGAGTGTCATGAGGCGCTGGTGCGCTTGAAGATGGTGACACGAGTGCGGGATAATCAGCAGCCTGATGACCTAGAGGCCAGAGAGGGAGTATACGTGACAATTTTTAAGAAGATGGCTAATAAGTTCGTAAGAAGATATTCGAGAAGTTTGTAAGAAAATCGTGAAATCTTAAGATATTGTTGAGGAATTGCACTTATGAACTTCGTTCTTTTCTTAAGAAGCTTCTTACGTTTTTTAGTAAGCTGTGTTTTGTGAATCTGGGCCCAGGTCATAGTGCAGAGCCTATCCCTGCCACAAGAATAAACACTCACATTTCTACTGTGTTATGGTGAGGGAGTGTATTGTACCGTAGCTGCAGGGCAGGGCAGGGTGGAGGGTGGATCCAGCCTGCAGCCCTGGAGAGGTGCAGCTTGAAGACGGTAATCAGATCCCTCTCTCAGCCCTGTCGGCCTCCATCCATCCACCGTCAGGCAGCACTTTACTTTAATTACCCTGCTGCCAACCTGCTCTGCTCTGACTGCTGTTAGTGAAGCCTGCGGGACAGCACATCTAGAGGGCTGTCAAAGCCAGAGGCCCGTCAGGAAGCACTAACCGCATCCAAGGCAGCCAGAATGGATATGTGCACGGCACAACACTGCCACTTAGATAGACACTCCCCTCCTAGGCCGCCTGCCTGTCAATATATATGGTTCAACCCTTTGACTCAGCTTGTGTTTGTAAATCAATTACTTTAAAGGGTGTAAAATCATAGCTGGATCTCTTTGCTCCTGGATCGCTGTGCTCCTGGATCTCTGTGCTCCTGGCTCTCTGTGCTCCTGGCTCTCTGTGCTCCTGGCTCTCCGTGCTCCTGGCTCTCCGTGCTCCTGGATCTCCGTGCCCCTAGATCTCCATGCTCCTGGATCTCTGTGCTCCTGGCTGGATTAGATATCATGTTGTTAAGGGCAGCCACCTCCCGGGGATATCTTCAGTCACATGCTATAGAGAGAAACTGTATGTTGTAGATTTTTCCAAAGCTAACACAAAATCAACCTGACACTATTATTACACTGAATGCTGACAGTACCATGGAGTCGTGTGTGTGTGTGTGTGTGTGTGTGTGTGTGTGTGTGTGTGTGTGTGTGTGCGTGCGTGCGTGCGTGCGTGCGTGCGTGCGTGCGTGCGTGCGTGCGTGCGTGCGTGCGTGCGTGCGTGCGTGCGTTGTATAGCAGGACATGATGAGTGTTCTAATGCTCTGGGCATGGTGTAAGCTGTGGCTCCTGAGGACATCTCCCAGCCTCAATAACCTCTTTCTAACCTTGTGTTTGATGTATTTGATACCATTCCACCTATTCCGCTCCAGTCATTACCACGTGCCTGTCCTCCACCAAGTAAGGTGCCACCAACCTCCTGTGGTGTGTGCGTGCGTGTTTCTAATCCATAGTCTCTATCGCGCTTCCCAGGTAATGACCTGTTCCTGGTGGCAGTCCATGAGCTGGGTCATGCCCTTGGCCTGGAGCACTCCAACGACCCCACAGCCATCATGGCTCCCTTCTATCAGTACATGGACACAGAGAACTTTAAACTACCTCACGATGACCTTCAGGGCATCCAGAAAATCTATGGTACTGTGTCTATCTATGGTACTGAATTTCCTACATTTTATTATATTATAAGCATGCCCTCAATATCTGTTCAGTACACTAAACCAAGTAGTATGTTAATATTTGTCTTGTGTACATGTTTTTTTAAACGAGTTTCATTGTTTTCATTGAAGGAACAAATGTTAAATGATCATGTTAAATTATCATGTTAAATGATCATGTTCAATGATAATGTTCAATGACAAAATAATTACAATGATAATGTTATTTTTTGATGCCCTTAGCTAGTTAGCTGGCTAGGCTAATGTGTCCCATTCATCTCCAGGTCCACCAGACAGGTCCGCCCAGCCCACCAGAGCCCCACCCACGGCCCCTCCTCCACGCTTCCACCCCCCCTCGGAACCCCGTAAGCACGACCGTCAGGTCCGGCCCCACCGCCCTCCTCAGGGCGCAAAACCCTCCAACCCCAACGCCAAACCCAACATCTGTGACGGAGGCTTCAACACCCTGGCCATCCTCAGACAGGAGCTGTTCGTATTCAAGGTAGGTTGGCATGTACAGATACTGTATGATGTATCCTTGTCTAACCTATATAATCTCATGAACACAGTGTTAAAAAGGTATGTTTGCATGAGGAGGTAGAGATGGGCACTGAAGGGTTTCAGTGGAATCAATCACTCCTGGTATTAAACAACAAAGCAAATTTCAGAGTTTAGGTAATACTACAGTAGAGAGAAGGGGATGAATATGATGAAACAGATCATGTGTTTTTGTCTACATGTGTGTAGGACCAGTGGTTCTGGAGGGTGAGGGACAACTCGGTGGTCCCTGGCTACCCTATGGAGATCAACTTCTTCTGGAGAGGCCTGCCCGCCAAGATCGACGCCGTCTACGAAAACAGCGAGGGGAAGTTTGTCTTCTTCAAAGGTGAGAGAAGGAGATGAATGAGAGATGGAGGAGAGATGAGAATGAGAGAGAGGGGGGAGAGAAAGAGAGATGGAGGAGATGAAATGGAGCTTATGCTAGCTCTTGTATCAACAGAAAGTAGCATTAGGTTTGAAGGTTCGTTAGAGGAGAGCAATTTAGAGAGAAAGACAAAGCAAAGTATTTTGTTTGTGGTCATCACAAACAGTGTCATTTTTACACTGTAAAATTTTTTTATAAATGTTTTTGTTTACTCAACTTTTTGGTCAAAGTGTTACCAGAATTTAACATTTTTAGTTCCAACATGAGATAACGAAGTCAACTTAATTTTTGTGTTTTCTCAATTTGTCTCAAATCTTCATTCAACTAGAAATTATTATTTTGGCAGAAATGCCAGAAAATGCTTTGGAACTAGTTACACACACAGTGCTTTTAACTTAACACACGTTGACAAACATGATTACATTGTGCATGTTCATTTATACAGTAATTCGTATTCAACATGTCCTCACCTGGAATTGGAATTCGCAACCTCAAGGTTGATGTCATTCCGATCTACCTGCTACGACATCCATGTCTGTGTCAGTGACTGCTTTCACTTGTATTGCTACACTTTGCACTTCAAAGTAAATCTCAGTTCTGTTAAAAGTTCACTCAAGAAAAAACGATTATATTTATCATAGCGATTAATGGATAACATTAAAACAAAGTAATATTCCCCACCAACACTAGACAACTGTACAGAAAAACCTAAAATGGCTTAAATAAGTATATCAAATGAATGATGAGAGAATAGTCAGATGAACTGATAATTGACACAGACATGGTGGCGTTGCAGGAAGATCGGAATGACAGCACCAAGAGGTTGTGAGTTCAAATCCCAGGTGAGGACATGTTGAATACTAAGTACTGTATAAATTAACATACAAAATGTAATCGTGTATGTCAACGTGTGTCAAATATGTAAATTGAAAACATTGTATGTTAAAAGCGCTGTGTAACTAGTTCCACATATTTTTTTGTAAGATGCCAAAAATATAAATGTCTAGTTGAATGAACATATGAGACTAATTGAGCAAACACATAATTTAAAGTGGACCGAATTTTTGCGTATGTTTTCTCATGTTGGGCAACCTAACATTCAGGTTAAACTTAGACCAAAAAGTTGGGTAAACAAAAAAAAAGGCAGTGGAACCAGTTACTTAATAATAATTAGTTGAAACAACTAGATTTGTGTGTGTTTTTTTGTTGTTGTTTTTTATAATGTATTAATAAGTATACAAGAGAATGCCACTTCAATTAGTAGAAATATTGCTTGTATGTTCTAAATAGCATCCATTTTGTTCTGTATGATACTGTACTGTATAATAACGGGTGAGAGTTCAGCCCCTCCTCCATCCCTCCTTCCCTCCATCAGGCAGATTGACATGACATCTGTCCTCCAGCAGGATCACAAAGAGTCTCATGCTTTATTTATTCCCTGGTGGAGGAGCTACTTGCTGGACTGGACTTACGCACAACGTTATAGTTGCCCCTTACCGTATCCACTATAATAAAACTACTGTAGAGTAGCTCTTTAATACGCGCATAAGACTATTATTAGCTCTTTAAAATACTCCAACACTATCTTAGCTGTAATATACTCCAACACTATCTTAGCTGTAATATACTCACAACACTATCCTAGCTCTAATATACTCACAACACTATCTTAGCTGTAATATACTCACAACACTATCTTAGCTCTAATATACTCACAACACTATCTTAGCTCTTATATACTCACAACACTATTTTAGCTCTAATATACTCACAACACTATCTTAGCTGTAATATACTCACAACACTATCCTAGCTCTAAAATACTCACAACACTATCCTAGCTCTAATATACTCACAACACTATCTTAGCTCTAATATACTCACAACACTATAGTAGCTCTAATATACTCCAACACTATCTTAGCTCTAATATACTCACAACACTATCTTAGCTCTAATATACTCACAACACTATCCTAGCTCTAATATACTCACAACACTATCTTAGCTCTAATATACTCACAACACTATAGTAGCTCTAATATACTCCAACACTATCTTAGCTCTAATATACTCACAACACTATCTTAGCTCTTATATACTCACAACACTATTTTAGCTCTAATATACTCACAACACTATCTTAGCTGTAATATACTCACAACACTATCCTAGCTCTAAAATACTCACAACACTATCTTAGCTCTTATATACTCACAACACTATTTTAGCTCTAATATACTCACAACACTATCTTAGCTGTAATATACTCACAACACTATCCTAGCTCTAAAATACTCACAACACTATCTTAGCTCTTATATACTCACAACACTATTTTAGCTCTAATATACTCACAACGCTATCTTAGCTGTAATATACTCACAACACTATCTTAGCTCTAATATACTCACAACACTATCTTAGTAGCTCTAATATACTCACAACACTATCTTAGCTGTAATATACTCACAACACTATCTTAGCTGTAATATACTCACAACACTATCCTAGCTCTAAAATACTCACAACACTATCCTAGCTCTAATATACTCACAACACTATCTTAGCTCTAATATACTCACAACACTATAGTAGCTCTAATATACTCCAACACTATCTTAGCTCTAATATACTCACAACACTATCTTAGCTCTTATATACTCACAACACTATTTTAGCTCTAATATACTCACAACACTATCTTAGCTGTAATATACTCACAACACTATCTTAGCTCTAATATACTCACAACACTATTTTAGCTCTAATATACTCACAACACTATCTTAGCTCTTATATACTCACAACACTATTTTAGCTCTAATATACTCACAACACTATCTTAGCTCTTATATACTCACAACACTATTTTAGCTCTAATATACTCACAACACTATCTTAGCTGTAATATACTCACAACACTATCTTAGCTCTAATATACTCACAACACCATCTTAGCTCTAATATACTCACGACACTATCTTAGCTCTAAAATACTCACAACACTATCTTAGCTCTAATATACTCACAACACTATCTTAGCTCTTATATACTCACAACACTATCTTAGCTCTTATATACCCACAACACTATCTTACCTCTTATATACCCACAACACTATAGTAGCTCTAATATACTCACAACACTATCTTAGCTCTAAAATACTCACAACACTATCCTAGCTTTAATATACTCACAGCACTATCTTAGCTCTAATATACTCACAACACTATCTTAGCTCTAAAATACTCACAACACTATCTTAGCTCTTATATACTCACAACACTATCTTAGCTCTTATATACCCACAACACTATCTTAGCTCTTATATACCCACAACACTATCTTAGCTCTAATATACTCACAACACTATCTTAGCTCTAAAATACTCACAACACTATCTTAGCTCTTATATACTCACAACACTATCTTAGCTCTAATATACTCACAACACTATCTTAGCTCTTATATACCCACAACACTATAGTAGCTCTAATACGATGCTAATAAGGCCTTATTATTAGACTGAATTAAGCAGCTTTACGGCAATAATGCTCATCATGTTACTGCAAAAAGCAAGGGCTATTTCCTAGCAAAAGTGTAAAACATAATGTTTGGACCCAGGCTCTGTTTGTGATTACTGGACAATTATGACCACTGATCCATTTGTGACTGTGTTTGTTTTAGGAAACCGGTTCTGGGTGTTCAAGGACACTACTTTGCAGCCCACCTACCCTCAGGACATCTCTCTGTTTGGGAGTGGGATGCCCACCCAGAGTATAGAGACTGCTGTGTGGTGGGAGGACGTAGCCAAGACATATTTCTTCAAGGGAGACAGGTCTGTTTGACCTTTTCATTTATCCATTACAATACATTGATTTTATCCATAGTGAAGTTAAAGTGTAACTGATTCTAGAATTATCAATCTATCTGTTACGTTACATTGGTTTTATCCGTAGTGAAGGTAGAGTGTAGCTGATTCTAGAATTTTCCATTTGTCTATTAAATTGGTTAGATTGTGAATTATAGGTTATACATGATACTGTATTAGTTTTGTCAATGACAATGATCACTGGCGTATCACTCACCCCCGCAGCCCTGGCAATGTGGGGGGCCCACGAGCTCTGGGGTCCCCCTGGAGGTTGGGCCCCCTCCCCAGATAGCATAGGAACACGTCATAAGCCATAGCAAAATGTTTAGAATTACAGGAAATTAGCTTTAAAATTGAAAAAATTATCATCTCAAAATGTTATCTATGAGATTAGCTATGAAACTTCAATTTTTTCTCTAAACTGTGGTACACCACTGACTGTGAAAAAAGGCTAGCTGATATAAAGTTCACTGTGAGATGCTATAATTAGTACATGATTTACTGTACACTAATGTGACTCAAACATTTGGTGGATCTGTCATGATAGATGAAATCATGCGAGGTCCTAACCCTGTTGTGAGAGCAGATAAAATGCTTTGTCATCATTCTGCAGCAAACTGTTGCATATCACTGTTATGATGTTTTGTAAAACATGACTTCATCCCTCTGGGTTTGACAGAATTCCATTATCTTGATCCTAAACAGTTGTGTGTATGTGTAGTAGATCATGAGATTATAATGTTGGTGCATGTGACTATGTGTGTTTGTGTGTGTGTGCGTGCGTGTGTGTAGTCTTTCTGGATATTGACCGCAGTGTTTCTTTCCTACCTGGCATTAGATATTGGAGATACAATGAAGACATGAGAAACATGGACCCTGGTTACCCCAAACCCATCACAGTGTGGAAGGGCATCCCTGACTCTCCTCAGGGAGCTTTTGTGGACAAGGCCAACGGTAGGCCATCCGTTCCTCCCTCTATACCCCTCAAACTCAACTCCAGACCTCTAAGCCAGTTCCATAGCGTTTTTTCATTGTTCCTCTCTAATCAGGGTCTAATTTAGACCTGGCACACCAGGTGGGTGAAATTAATTATGAGGTAGAACAGAAAAGCAGCAGACTCTGGACCTCGTAGGGTAAGAGCTGAATACCCCTGCTCTATATCATCCTCCATTTCTGCATCACATCTCTTTATAATGACTAAAATAGGCCTCTTTTCTCTTTATATAGTCTACTTATGCCTTGCTTCTCAGTACAGAAAGTAAAGATTGGGTTATAAAATTAGCAAACCAAAGTTAAGGAGAAACTATTAGCTTGTATTAATGTTTAAATGTTGAGTTTTTTTCCTCCTCCTGTGAACAGGATTCACCTACTTCTACAAGGGGAAGGAGTATTGGAAGTTCAACAACCAGCGGTTGCGTGTGGAGCCGGGCTACCCCCGCTCAATCCTGAGGGACTTCATGGGCTGTGACGGCCTACCAGCTGACGCCGACTGGGACTGGAGCCCTCCGGAGGTGGAGGAGCGCCACTACGACAGCAGCAGTGGTGACGTGGACATCATCATCAAGCTGGACAGCACGGGGGGCACAGAGAAGGCTGTGGCTATCGCCATACCCTGTATCCTGGCGCTGTGCATGATGGTCCTGCTCTACACCGTGTTCCAGTTCAGGAGGAAGAGCACGCAGAGACACATACTGTACTGCAAGCGCTCCATGCAGGAGTGGGTCTGATCTAAACCAGAGAGGGGACTGGAACTGTAGAGGTGTATGGAACTCCCACTAGGCACTGTAGGGAAGAGTTATCAAACTCCTATTGTTCTGTAGTTGTTGAACTAAGCCCTTCTGTGGATGGACAGTATATACAGTACAGTAGAGGAGTCCTCCTAACATGGTCAAAACTGTGCTTTGCCCTCTTTGTGACATGCAAGGTGGAGTGATGCTAGCCCTCTTCATTCAACACTATGAGGGACTGTGGCTGCCAATTCCAACTGAGAGGCATTTGCTTTGACTCGACTATCTTTGGGTACACTCAGTAGTTATTGGAGAAAGAGGAAAGTTGTGTGGGACCTATGTTTATCTCTGTCTCTGCACGCCCCTAACAAGCCCTTACTAACTACAGTACAGTGGACCATTTAGTAATAGGCTACTACTTTTTATTTTCGTGTCCTAGTAAAGTTCAAGTTGCCCAGATTCTGTGCTTTTTGATTGAATTATCTTTAAAAGATTAGTACTTGTGAGGTGGACTGTCTCATACCCAAACCAAATATGACCTTTGACCTATCTTCCTTTCCCAGAAAGGATTATGACTCTGGATTCTTTGTTGGGATGTTTAATTCTAATCCATGGATCATTATGACATTACATCACACTCACGTTTCCTTTGACCATGTCTTTTCCATATCTGCCTGTGACCATCTGTCTGGTCTGGTCTGGTGTGGTCTGGTTTGGTCTGGTCTGGTCTGGTCTGGTGTGCTCTGGTCTGCTGTGCTCTGGTCTGGTCTGGTTTGGTCTGGTCTGGTGTGCTCTGCTCTGGTCTGGTGTGCTCTGGTCTGGTCTGGTGTGCTCTGGTCTGGTGTGCTCTGGTCTGCTCTGGTCTGCTCTGCTCTCTGTCAAGTTTCACGTTTTATTTGTCACATGCACAAGTACAGTGAAATGCATATATTGCAAGCCCTACCCAACAGTGCAGTATTTAAAGCAAAATAGTATAACTAATAAAAAATACAATTTTTTTTTTTTGAGAGAGAAATAAGAAATAAGAGAGGAAGCTATATACAGGGTAAGTGCCAGTACCAAATTGACAATGTCTGTGGTCTAAGTGAAGCAGCAGCAGTTAAACAATTTAGGGGCACACAAATACATTTAAGAGCACACAAATATATTTAGGAGCACACGAAGACATTTAGGAGCACACAAAGACATTTAGGAGCACAATCAAAAATATTTGAGGTAACAAGCCGTTTTCTTTTTAGTAATGGTGCAAGCATGATGGTCATGAATCTGGTCTCAGTGTGTTCTCCATGGCACTCAGGGCCTGTGGTACAGTGAAGTAATCATTGCAACAATTATCATCTGGGTGATTTGTTTCTAGGCGCACTGGTGCTCCTCAATTAAAATTCCAGGTCGCACAGCCAAATATTTAGGCGCATATGCGAGTAAAATGGTCGCACTGTAGAGCTCTGTTATGTCACGTTCCTCTCGACGTGTGAAAAATGACTCAGTATGTGAGATTCCCGGTGAATGTGAAAACATATATTAGCATTTTTAGGGATTTGAGTTTGCCACGTTTGTGGTAAAACATTTTTTTTACTTAAAAAGGATATGGTCTCTTATGAAATCAGGATATTGAACTCTATATCAACAGCTATATCAATAATATATCTTAACCCTTCAAAATCATTATCAAACCATAAGACTAATGTGTAATAACATGTTATAACTATCTTATAACAGCCTCAGTTCATTTCTCATTGTTCTTCTCCATGGATCATTTAAAAGGGTCATAACGCATTGCTATTCATGAACTAAAGTACTGATGGTAATTGTAGTTTTGTATTTGATTTACATGGCAGAGACATCATTTTTTTCTAAACCATGTTAAATGTTCTGCTCCCCAGACCTCTCCTCGTTTGCAGGCCATTAAATATTATGTTCACATTGGCAGAGACGTTCTAAAGAGATATCTTTACTTTCTTCAAACATGCAGTTTCTGTTGGTTATGCATTCTCATATGATTTAAGCTGGAAGAAGAAAGCTTTCCATGTTCTACATGTCTTAATGGTAAGTGTGCTTGTGGTGAGGGTCTGAAAGACAGGTTTGAAAGCATGGCAGGGTTGGGGTCAAGTCCATGTCAATTCCTGAAGTATGCTGAAATTTCAATTCCAATTTTCCTCAATGAGAATTTGGAATTCAGTGTACTTCCTGAATGGACTGAATGAAATAGAACTAGAACCCGACTCTGAAGCAGAGCCAGTCAGGCCAGTTCAGCCAGTACTGCATTTATTGGTGTATTTATTCCTCTGTGCTCATCAGCACCTTAATCTCGTTGCATTGTTCTGAGGGCAAGATAACGTCTGTCAATAAAATTGATTTTAAAAAGCAGTGCAGTGTTTGGTCGTCCTCGTGCTTGTTTTTTTTGTTGGTTGTTTTTGGCATTGTACAGTACAGTCACATCATTCTTGTAAATGTTATTTTCATTTTAAGTGTTTAAATCTAAGAAAATTATATTTCTAAGTTATCATACAATAAAATACAGTATTAGTAGTATCAACAGGAATTATGATTTAATAAAATACAATGAAAGCAGAGAGCTTTGAAAGCAGAGAGCTCAAAAGAGAACATTTGAAAAAGGCAAAACCAAAAGGATGAATACGATGTTAATTAAAAGACTTTGCCTTTGAAGCCTGTTTGGTTGCACACAGAATTCCATAAGTGTGTACAAAGGATCAGCATCAATGCCAAAACAAGCCAAACACTATCATTTTATAGTCAAATAAACTGAGATCTTCTCCACTAAGGACAAAAGGAAATGTTATAAAAATCAGGAGCATTAAATGTTCAAACTGCCTGGCATGGTTGCCAGCTTCGTCTGTCGGTCTGGAAGTTGATAAGTGGTATCTTCACCAGCCTCTTGAGTGCCTCTCTTCTGCTTTGACACATGCTGTTAAGCCATTAGGGATCATTTGGAGTGCCATTAATGGAAGTGGGTAGAGGCCATTACACAGCATTCGATACAAGAAATGTGACTTTTGAGAGTGAGAGAGAGAGTAGTGAAAGGTGCACTCTGGCTGTGGAGGGAGGTGGAGGGACTGTCATAGTAAGTCTATGGTGACCTTTACCAGACGGCCCTATGGCTTTACCCAAATGCAAAATTCTAGGAAAATGTAAACAGACACACACGTACAGGTGCACATACACACAAACACAAACACACAAACACAGCACAGACCCATATATGAATACCCATCTGTTTTGTCCTTGACAGTTAATGAGATTGAACAAACCAAAAAACTAAAAGCACACTGTGAAAGCAACGTGATATGTGATGGGATGGTTACAGCAAAACCATATGCTAATGAAGTTAAAGTCAAAGATGGTGAACATAAGGTTTGAGATATGTCTTGTCCAGGGGTGTTACTGCAGTAAAGCAGCAGGCCCTATATCTCTGATTAACAGTGACAGGTAGCAGATGAATCAGGCTCGGGTAATTTGACATGCATCACAGAATAGAGGCATATAAGAGGATAATATCATCCTCACAGAACCAATTATTAATGGCTGTACTGCACGGGACACATTACTAATGTCACAGCCGTTTCGTCCCTTGACCGAACACCATATAATATAGTGAATGATAAATAATGTATGGAAATGATCATACCAGGCCCAACAGAGTGCAGACTCCTCAAATGGCGTGTCATCCAATTTGTGAATGATGATGAATGAATGGAGAATATCCATGACCACTTTAGAGAGGTGGATCAGTAAAGTAAACTAGACCATGGTAATAGATTTCATAGCAGTTACACACCACCTACACACAGTCTTCTGTGATCTGACAACCCCTCCTTTACAGAATGACACTGAGGCCTCTATGGTGTATGTCTTAGGCTGTGTTTAGACAGGCAGCCCAATTCTGATCTTTTTTCTACTAATTGGTACTTTGGCCAATCAGATCAGCTCTGAAATAGATCTGATGTGAAAAGATGTGATGTGATTGGTCAAAAGACTTGGGCTGCCTGTCTAAACGCTGCCTTAGCTGCAGTGAGTTGAGGTAGGGTTGCAAAATTCCGTGAACTTGGAGGATTCCAGGAATCGGGAGGGAATAAGCAGGAAAACCGGAATCCTCCAACCAAGATTTCTGGAAAAACAGGGAAATTATTGAAAGTTCCCTGAATTTTGCAACCCTAGTAGAGGCGGGTGGACCAGTAGGAGTGTCTGTAGGGATCTACAGCTATCTAAGGGCCATCAGAGAATCATTCAGGATGAAACTGTCTGATATTTCAATAAAAATTATGTGGTTTTATATATTTTATTAAACAAGGTTATAGCATAATATAGGTTCATAAAGCTTTCCTGAAAATGTAATTAAAAGCTTTAATCATGGTGTAGCTTTGAGGAAAAATACTTAACCTACCTTAATCATCAAGGATAGATAACACAATAAATCTTGAAAGCTTATTTCCATTGTGGTCTTATTTCCATTTGGGGTGGGGGGTGGGGGGGGGGTGGGGGGGGTGGTAGTGGTAACAAACAATGTTTGTTTCACAAATTGAGCTAATTGTACAGTTACATAGAAAACAACACTGGAAAGGTACATCACCCTTGTCTCATGTACCCTTAATATATACAACAATCAATCCCAAATATATAAAAGACAATCACAATATAACACACAATAGGCACCAAAAGTCAGCCCATATGCTAAACTGTGCATTTTCTTCTCATCCACGTACTGTAGTCTTACAGCTCAGTTTTGAGACATGCTACTGTTGTTTAGTCATTTTTTCAGTGAGAACTTGAAACCGACCATGAACTTCAAGTTCTTTGGAAGACTATTCCAAAGAATGGCAGCTGAGTACAAAAAGGTTTCTTTCCCTGTACCACTCTTAAAAAGAATGACAGTTGAGTACAAAAAGGTTTCTTTCCCCATACCACTCTTAAAAAGAATGGCAGTTGAGTACAAAAGGTTTCTTTCCCCATACCACTCTTAAAAAGAATAGCAGCTGAGTACAAAAAGGTTTCTTTCCCCATACCACTCTTAAAAAGAATGGCAGCTGAGTACAAAAAGGTTTCTTTCCCCATACCACTCTTAAAAAGAATAGCAGCTGAGTACAAAAAAGGTTTCTTTCCCCATACCACTCTTAAAAAGAATGGCAGCTGAGTACAAAAAGGTTTCTTTCCCCATACCACTCTTAAAAAGAATGGCAGCTGAGTACAAAAAGGTTTCTTTCCCCATACCACTCTTAAATCTGAAAGGAACAACGTCTGTTTCACTCCTTCTAGTGGAATACTTACAGTTGTCTCTGACCAAGGTAAAGTAGTTACATAGGTAGCCTACTTGGGGACCATGAAATACAAGACACAATTTAATCTGAGAGACTCTCTTTTGAGATTTCATAGTGGGAATGGTCAAGTTGAGTAATAAATTATAATTTTTTGAAATCATTGATAAGTAGAAATATACAGTACATTATATTCACATGGTTTGCTCACATGGAGCTGTGAGGGGAACGGCACCTCCGTACCTTCAGGCTCTGATCAGGCCCTACACCCAAACAAGGGCACTGCGTTCATCCACCTCTGGCCTGCTCGCCTCCCTACCTCTGAGGAAGTACAGTTCCCGCTCAGCCCAGTCAAAACTGTTCGCTGCTCTGGCACCCCAATGGTGGAACAAACTCCCTCACGACGCCAGGTCAGCGGAGTCAATCACCACCTTCCGGAGACACCTGAAACCCCACCTCTTTAAGGAATACCTAGGATAGGATAAAGTAATCCTTCTAACCCCCCCCCCCCCCCCCTTAAAAGAGTTAGATGCACTATTGTAAAGTGGTTGTTCCACTGGATATCATAAGGTGAATGCACCAATTTGTAAGTCGCTCTGGATAAGAGCGTCTGCTAAATGACTTAAATGTAAATGTAATGGTTTGCAACATATATATACATATATATATTTAGTCTTTCACAGCATGGCTCTGCGATACTATCGTATGAAAATACTGGGCTAGGAAAATTCTGGGATGATGCACCATTTTTTGATTCACATTGAAAATGTCTGATTTACCGACAACCGGCAGCCCATAGTCATCTGGATAGAGGACATGGAGGTAATCTGGAGACGTGGTTGGCTGTTATCTTTACTGGAGAGGCTGATGTCAGAAAGACTAGTGTTTATTCAATTACTTGTAATGCTATACTGTTTTAAATTGTTTCAATGTAAGTTGTGGAATTGTGAGCTAGGATTCCGGAGGATATATTAAAGGTCCCGTGCAGTCAAAACATGCTTTCCCTGTGTTTTATATACACTGAGTGTACACAACTGCTCTTTTCATGATAGAGACTGATCAGGTGAATCCAGGTGAAAGCTATGATCCCTTATTGATGTCACGTTAAAACCACTTCAATCAGTGTAGATGAAGGAGACAGGTTAAAGAAGGAATTTTAAGCCTTGAGACAATTGAGACATGGATTGTGTATGTGTGCCATTCAGAGGGTGAATAAGCAAGACAAAAGATTGAAAAGCCTTTGAACAGGGTATGGTAGTAGATGCCAGGCGCACCATTTTATGTCAAGAATTGCAACGCTGCTGGATTTTTCAAGCTCAACTGTTTCCCATGTGTATCAAGAATGGTCCACCACCCAAAGGACATCCAGCCAACTTGACACAACTGTGGGAAGCATTGGAGTAAACATGAGCCAGCATCCCTGTGGAACGCTTTCGACACCTTGTAGTCCATGCCCCAATGAATTGAGGCTGTTCTGTGTGCAAAAGGGTGTGCAACTCAATATTAGGAAGGTGTTCCTAATGTTTTGTACACTCAGTGTATACTGTAGATCGATATACAATTGCTGCAGTAATGTGACTATATTTATTAGGCATGTTATGTTTTCAATCTACTTACTGTACTGTTAGTTTTTTATTAATTTCCCAAAAGCATCATCATCCTCATCTTAGTTATTAACATCATTCCAAATTACTCAAGATGCTACTATGACAGAGACAGACATACAATGAACTGTTAGTTGAATGGAATCAGAGATCAGGGAGACTTTATCAGACCACATTGCAGAATGCATGGATGGATGCAGCAGTTGATATCACAGCAGATGATAGGAGTAAAGTTTTCACATACATGATGGAGTTGGTTTGGCATCCTCTTCAGTAGTTGCTGTTTTCTGGCTTTTTGGGAAGCCTGTCTGTGTGTGCCAAAGCAGTGCAAACCCAGGCTTTATAGAGGATGTTTCCAAAACTTCTTCAACACCATAGGCTTGTCATGTGTAACAGAAAATAGATACTCGCAACATGGATTTGTAAGACAATGGCATGCATGATGTCTTGGTATTGGGAAGGTTTTGCTTGATCTTTCCCAGTTTTGTTAAAGATCTTTTACTCCAGATGGCCTAGGCCTATAATGAAGGGAGCAACACAGCATGAATTAGTCCGACCAGGAGCCAGGGTGTGACTTCCTGATTTTGGGACAGCCTGGCTTCTTGGTTTTGGGACAGTTTAGGTATTCACCCATCATGCATTATTCTCATTCGTTTGCATTTGTTTTGTTGCTAATTTTTACGTATCTAAAAATGTTTATGTGCACAACCTACTCGATACATCAAAGGGGGTAACTTAAAGCAATAGTATAAGAGTTGTATGGAATAAAGTTGAGACTGATTGGTCATTAGACCAATGCCTGACTGTGTCATGAGCTGATGGGTTTATGATGACTTGTTGTAAGAATGACTTATGACAATAATAAAGTCACATACTTTTGTTGGAACTGCAGCCTGACCCCATCCTTGAGGCTATGGTGCTGCTGTGTAAATACTGACTCCATCCTTGAGGCTATGGTGCTGCTGTGTAAATACTGACTCCATCCTTGAGGCTATGGTGCTGCTGTGTAAATACTGACTCCATCCTTGAGCCTATGTTGCTGCTGTGTAAATGCTGACCCCATCCTTGAGGCTATGTTGCTGCTGTGTAACTGCTGACCCCATCCTTGAGGCTATGGTGCTGCTGTGTAAATGCTGACCCCATCCTTGAGGCTATGTTGCTGCTGTGTAAATGCTGACCCCATCCTTGAGGCTATGTTGCTGCTGTGTAAATGCTGACTCCATCCTTGAGGCTATGTTGCTGCTGTGTAAATGCTGACCCCATCATTGAGGCTATGTTGCTGCTGTGTAAATGCTGACTCCATCCTTGAGCCTATGTTGCTGCTGTGTAAATACTGACTCCATCCTTGAGCCTATGTTGCTGCTGTGTAAATGCTGACCCCATCTGTGAGGCTATGTTGCTGCTGTGTAAATACTGACTCCATCCTTGAGCCTATGTTGCTGCTGTGTAAATACTGACTCCATCCTTGAGCCTATGGTGCTGCTGTGTAAATGCTGACCCCATCCTTGAGCCTATGTTGCTGCTGTGTAAATGCTGACCCCATCCTTGAGGCTATGTTGCTGCTGTGTAAATGCTGACCCCATCCTTGAGGCTATGTTGCTGCTGTGTAAATGCTGACTCCATCCTTGATTCTATGTTGCTGCTGTGTAAATGCTGACCCCATCCTTGATTCTATGTTGCTGCTGTGTAAATGATGTCTTCGTTATTATTCTACAATGTAGAAAATAGTACAAATAAAGAAAAACCCTCAAATGAGTAGGTTTCCAAACCTTTGACTGGTACTGTACATTGTAATATTGTGGTATTATACATTTTGAATTGTAGATATGTGGTGGTGTGACAGTGTTATATGATGTACTGTTTTATCTTTTGTTTTATGTGTTATATAAGTGTCTTAATGTGTTAGGACCCCAGGAAGAGTAGCTGATGCCTTGGCAGGAACTAATGGGGGATCTTTAATAAATACAAATACAAATACTTAACAGGATGACCACCTGTTCCAGTGGACCTATAATACATTTAAACACATAAATATGTTAAGAGATGTATTTTGTGGTTTTCAGTGGTAATATTTATCCACTGATCAGCGACTGCAGCACTATTCATTGACCAGAGCACGTCTATTGATTAGCATGATGGTCCTGGGAAAAATATGCTTAAACCTCTTAGATGGGTCACGGGAATGGTCCCGTATCACGTGGGGATGGTCCCCTATCACATGGGGATGGTCCCGTATCACGTGGGGATGGTCCCCTATCACATGGGGATGGTCCCCTATCACATGGGAATGGTCCCGTATCACGTGGGGATGGTCCCCTATCACATGGGGATGGTCCCCTATCACATGGGAATGGTCCCGTATCACGTGGGGATGGTCCCCTATCACATGGGGATGGTCCCGTATCACATGGGGATGGTCCCCTATCATGTGGGGATGGTCCCCTATCACATGGGAATGGTCCCGTTTCACATGGGGATGGTCCCCTATCACGTGGGGATGGTCCCCTATCACATGGGGATGGTCCCGTATCACATGGGGATGGTCCCCTATCACATGGGGATGGTCCCCTATCACATGGGGATGGTATGGGGATGGTCCCCTATCACATGGGGATGGTCCCCTATTACATGGGGATGGTCCCATATCACATGGGGATGGTCCCGTATCACATGGGGATGGTCCCCTATTACATGGGGATGGTCCCATATCACATGGGGATGGTAGGTAACTAGTTAAATAAAGGTTCAATTCAAATTAAAATAAATGAACAGCTGATGTACTAATCTGGGAAAAGGATATGGAGAAGAGGGGGGAGTGATGGATAGGGTAATCATAGTGATATTCACATTTAGCCGTTTTTTACTCATTTTGTGCATTTTTCTCTCCTGTCTGTGATCATCCTTGCAGTCTATTCATTGACTTGTGGATCATTGAATAGTCCGTTTGCATGCAGCTCTCCCTTTCCACCCCCAGAGGGCCCTAGAATCTAATAGTTAACCCAGAGGCCGTTCAGCAGGATGTTTTGTTACATATGTACAACAAACATGCCTCTGACATGTAGAATAAAGAATAACACCGGCTCTAGTCATGAGTTTCTATCTGCTACATTCCAAAATGTTTTCGTACAGAAAATGGCACAGTATCCTCACTTCTAGCATGACAGGAGAGCTTTTAAAACGTAATAAACAATAGTATGTAGTAAATTAATTTACTCATCTATAAATGCAGGATATCATCTAAATGCTAAAGTTTTGATGTCTTTTATACATATTTTTGTACCTCTTTTTGTCTGAAAACCAAGAACTCATGGGTTGCAACACCAGCCTACCCCAACTCGCAATAATAAAAAAATGGCAATGAACAATGACTTGTATCAAAGCACAACAAAACTATGAATCCAATCATCTCCAACTCTCGACTCTCTGTCCCACTGAGATTCATCCTAAACAAATGGGTTGTCTCTACAGAGGTCTCTGTGGATATCAGGCCTTGCTTCAGTCATCTCTCTTTGTCATAATCCCCCATGCCTCTGTATGAGTGTGTGTGTGTAGCAGAGCAGAGTTAGGGTGACTGATGACAGTGACAGGACAGAGCTTCACTAACGAGGGACCCTGGAGCGAGGAGCACGTTGGGGCATGTGTAAAGCCGCTGTAACACTGTGCATAGGGCAGGGGACCTCTAGTTTTAGTTTTCAGTAATCTTTAGGGCGTTGAGTTTTTTCTGATCATGCGATCTGAGCTGAAAAACCTCAGAGGCCAAGTTATAGACAATAACCAGGGTAAAACTTTTATTTTTATTGTACATCAGAAAAATTACTCATCATAGCCTCTCTCTCTCTCTCTCGCTGTCCCTTCTGCCACGTGACACTGTTGATAGGTCATGATCTTGCATAGCCTACAGATGGAGAACAGCAGTAGTCGGTCATTTGGTCAACCATTGGCATTTCTCAAAAACCAAACGCTGGAGAACATAATTGTAACAGATATGGCAAAAGCGTGTTCAGAGAGAGCACAGAAGTTGGCCCTAACTCCAATTGTTGCTTATGTCAGACTCTCTGCAATGATCTCACATGCTGTATGAGTGCACATCCACTGGGCTGGTCACTGAGTGACAGTTGGAGAATGATAAACTGTGGTTACCTAATCCATCTGTCTTTCAAGCTGTTCAAGAAATGGGCTATGTAAAAAATAAAAAGGGGGATAGAGAGAGGAAATGTTGGCAGTCTTGAGAAAAATAGAGACCAATCAGGAGTGTGAAAACATGCTCAATTTGCAATCAATCCTTTAGAGATAGATACGGGCGTTTCTTTCTCTCATCCCATACATACAGCTGTTAAAGGCAAGGAGGTCAATTAGATTCCTGGCACAATTTGCAGTGAGTTAATAACTTATCTAGTGCTCCTCCTGAGGGTATAATGAACATAATGGAGAAGAAGTCTTGTCACATATGATCAAATGAAAGTAGCCTACTCTCAGGATGGGGTCGTGGTGGACTCTGGAAAGAGAAGCGTGCTAAGCAACTCAATTTATGACTGAGACCAGATCTTTTCTGAGGCTCATATCAAGATTACACCTTTAAAAAAAAGAAAAACATTTGTTGGTATTAATACTCGGTTCTTTAAACCCATGGTACAATAGGCTATTATTGTCAGGTACAGTGTTATGTTAATGACTTCATAAGTAATGTCATTATGATGATAAATTGCATCACATGATATGGTTATAATATATTCTGGTAGTAACCTATTATACTTTGTGTCAGTCGTATTCTCACTATAGTACAGAGCATTCGGGAAGTGTTCATGCCCCTTCACATTTTCCACATTTTGTTATTTTACAGCCTTATTCTAAAATTGATTAAATTGTTTTTCCCCCTCATCAATCTACACACAATACCCCATAATTTAATTTATTTATAAAAATGTAAAAACTGAAATATCACATTTGCATAAGTATTCAGACCCTTTACTCAGTACCTTGTTGAACAACCTTTGGCAGCGATTAGAGTGTCAAATCTTATTGGGTATCACACTACAAGCTTGGCACACCTGTATTTGGGGAGTTTCTCCCATTCTTCTCTGCAGATCCTCTCAAACCCTGTCAGGTTGGATGAGGAGCGTTGCTGCAAAGCTATTTTCAGGTCTCTCCAGAGATGTTCGATCTGGTTCAAGTCCGGGCTCTGGCCGGGCCACTCAAGGAAATTCAGAGACTTGTCCCGAAGCCACGCCTGCTTTGACTTGGCTGTGTACATAGGATCGTTGTCCTGTTGGAAGGTGAACCTTTGCCCCAGTCTGAGGTCCTGAGCGCTCTGGAGCAGGTTTTCATCAAGGATCTCTCTGTACTTTGCTCCGTTCATCTTTTCCTCGATCTTGACTAGTCTCCCAGTCCCTGCTGCTGAAAAACCCATACAGCAGTTAGTCGAGAAACTTTACCACAGATAGTCTAAAACACTTTCAGCAGGTAATCTAGAACCCATACAGCAGATGGTCTAGAGCCAATACAGAAAATAGTCTAGAATCCATACAACAGGTAGTCTAGAACCTTTCCAGTAGGTAATCTAAAACCAATATAGCAGGCAGTTTTCTAGAACCCATACAGCAGGTAGTCTAGAACCCATACAGCAGGTAGTCTAGAACCCATACAGCAGGTCGTCTAGAACCCATACAGCAGGTAGTCTAGAACCCATACAGCAGGTAGTCTAGAACCAATACAGCAGGCACTTTTCTACAACCCATATAGCAGGTAGTCTAGAAACCTTACAGAGGGTAGTCTAAAACCTGTTATAGCAGGTAGTCTAAAACCTGTTATAGCAGGTAGTCTAGAACCTGTTATAGCAGGTCATCTAAAACCTGTTATAGCAGGTAGTCTAGAACCTGTTATAGCAGGTAATCTAAAACCTGTTATAGCAGGTAGTCTAGAACCTGTTATAGCAGGTAATCTAAAACCTGTTATAGCAGGTAGTCTAAAACCTTTACAGCAGGTAATCCAAAACCTGTTATAGCAGGTAGTCTATAATCTTTACAGCAGATAATCTAAAACCTGTTATAGCAGGTAGTCTAAAACCTTTACAGCAGGTAATCTAAAACCTGTTATAGCAGGTAGTCTATAATCTTTACAGCAGATAATCTAAAACCTGTTATAGCAGGTAGTCTAGAACCTGTTATAGCAGGTAATCTAAAACCTTTACATCAGGTAGTCTAAAACCTGTTATAGCAGGTAGTCTAAAACCTGTTATAGCAGGTAGTCTATAATCTTTACAGCAGGTAATCTAAAACCTGTTATAGCAGGTAGTCTAGAACTTGTTATAGCAGGTAATCTAAAACCTGTTATAGCAGGTAGTCTATAATCTTTACAGCAGGTAATCTAAAACCTGTTATAGCAGGTACTCTAGAACCTGTTATAGCAGGTAGTCTATAATCTTTACAGCAGGTAATCTAAAACCTGTTATAGCAGGTAGTCTATAATCTTTACAGCAGGTAATCTAAAACCTGTTATAGCAGGTACTCTAGAACCTGTTATAGCAGGTAGTCTATAATCTTTACAGCAGGTAGTCTAAAACCTGTTATAGCAGGTAGTCTAGAATCTTTACAGCAGGTAATCTAAAACCTGTTATAGCAGGTAGTCTATAATCTTTACAGCAGGTAATCTAAAACCTGTTATAGCAGGTAGTCTATAATCTTTACAGCAGGTAATCTAAAACCTGTTATAGCAGGTAGTCTAGAACCTGTTATAGCAGGTAATCTAAAACCTGTTATAGCAGGTAATCTAAAACCTGTTATAGCAGGTAGTCTAGAACCTGTTATAGCAGGTAATCTAAAACCTTTACAGCAGGTAGTCTAAAACCTGTTATAGCAGGTAGTCTAAAACCTGTTATAGCAGGTAGTCTATAATCTTTACAGCAGGTAATCTAAAACCTGTTATAGCAGGTAGTATAGAACCTGTTATAGCAGGTAATCTAAAACCTGTTATAGCAGGTAGTCTAGAACCTGTTATAGCAGGTAGTCTATAATCTTTACAGCAGGTAATCTAAAACCTGTTATAGCAGGTAGTCTATAATCTTTACAGCAGGTAATCTAAAACCTGTTATAGCAGGTAGTCTATAATCTTTACAGCAGGTAGTCTAAAACCTGTTATAGCAGGTAGTCTAGAACCTGTTATAGCAGGTCATCTAAAACCTGTTATAGCAGGTAGTCTAGAACCTGTTATAGCAGGTAGTCTAGAACCTGTTATAGCAGGTAGTCTAAAACCTGTTATAGCAGGTAATCTAAAACCTGTTATAGCAGGTAGTCTAGAACCTGTTATAGCAGGTAATCTAGAATCTTTACAGCAGGTAGTCTAGAACCTGTTATAGCAGGTAGTCTAAAACCTGTTATAGCAGGTAATCTAAAACCTGTTATAGCAGGTAGTCTAGAACCTGTTATAGCAGGTAGTCTAGAACCTGTTATAGCAGGTAGTCTAAAACCTGTTATAGCAGGTAATCTAAAACCTGTTATAGCAGGTAGTCTAGAACCTGTTATAGCAGGTAATCTAGAATCTTTACAGCAGGTAGTCTAGAACCTGTTATAGCAGGTAGTCTATAATCTTTACAGCAGGTAATCTAAAACCTGTTATAGCAGGTAGTCTAGAACCTGTTATAGCAGGTAATCTAAAACCTGTTATAGCAGGTAATCTAAAACCTGTTATAGCAGGTAGTCTAGAACCTGTTATAGCAGGTAATCTAAAACCTTTACAGCAGGTAGTCTAAAACCTGTTATAGCAGGTAGTCTAAAACCTGTTATAGCAGGTAGTCTATAATCTTTACAGCAGGTAATCTAAAACCTGTTATAGCAGGTAGTATAGAACCTGTTATAGCAGGTAATCTAAAACCTGTTATAGCAGGTAGTCTAGAACCTGTTATAGCAGGTAGTCTATAATCTTTACAGCAGGTAATCTAAAACCTGTTATAGCAGGTAGTCTATAATCTTTACAGCAGGTAATCTAAAACCTGTTATAGCAGGTAGTCTATAATCTTTACAGCAGGTAGTCTAAAACCTGTTATAGCAGGTAGTCTAGAACCTGTTATAGCAGGTCATCTAAAACCTGTTATAGCAGGTAGTCTAGAACCTGTTATAGCAGGTAGTCTAGAACCTGTTATAGCAGGTAGTCTAAAACCTGTTATAGCAGGTAATCTAAAACCTGTTATAGCAGGTAGTCTAGAACCTGTTATAGCAGGTAATCTAGAATCTTTACAGCAGGTAGTCTAGAACCTGTTATAGCAGGTAGTCTAAAACCTGTTATAGCAGGTAATCTAAAACCTGTTATAGCAGGTAGTCTAGAACCTGTTATAGCAGGTAGTCTAGAACCTGTTATAGCAGGTAGTCTAAAACCTGTTATAGCAGGTAATCTAAAACCTGTTATAGCAGGTAGTCTAGAACCTGTTATAGCAGGTAATCTAGAATCTTTACAGCAGGTAGTCTAGAACCTGTTATAGCAGGTAGTCTAAAACCTGTTATAGCAGGTAATCTAAAACCTGTTATAGCAGGTAGTCTAGAACCTGTTATAGCAGGTAATCTAGAATCTTTACAGCAGGTAGTCTAGAACCTGTTATAGCAGGTAGTCTAAAACCTGTTATAGCAGGTAGTCTAGAACCTGTTATAGCAGGTAGTCTAAAAGCTGTTATAGCAGGTAGTCTAGAACCTGTTATAGCAGGTAATCTAGAATCTTTACAGCAGGTAGTCTAGAACCTGTTATAGCAGGTAGTCTAGAACCTGTTATAGCAGGTAGTCTAGAATCTTTACAGCAGGTAATCTAAAACCCTTACAGCAGGTAGTCTAGAACCAATACAGTTGGCAGTTTTCTAGAACTATTACACAGGTAGTCTATAATCCACACAGCAGGCAGTCTAGAACCTGTTAAATCTCTGTGACAATGGACAATAAAGTATTCTTCTTCATCATCTTCTTCTTTAGCCATGAGAACCTGCTTCTGTTGCAGGAGACCAGTGCTGTGCGGGAAGCGTTTCGTGAGTACCTGTAACGGCTGTCGTCCTCCTCTTCTGACGAGGAGAAGCGAGAAGGATCGGAGGACCAATATGCATCGTGGTAAGTGTCCATAATGTTAATTTAAAGACATAAACTGAACACTACAAAAATACAAAACAATAAACGTGAAACGAACGAAACCGAAACAGTACCGTGTGGCAACAAACACTCACACGGAAACAAACACCCACAAACCAAAAGTGAAACCCAGGCTACCTAAGTATGATTCTCAATCAGGGACAACGATTGACAGCTGCCTCTGATTGAGAACCATACCAGGCCGAATTCAAAACCCCAACATAGGAAAAACACACATAGACTGCCCACCCCAACTCACGCCCTGACCATACTAAATAAAGACAAAACAAAGGAAATAAAGGTCAGAACGTGACAGTACCAAAAGGCAGGAGGGTGACCCATCAGAGAAAACACTACCCAGAGGATTGCCAGGGACCTGCTCTTCCTTAAACAGCTGTCCAAGGTACAGGTGTACACATCATAGAAGGGGAAGGGTACTATGTGGATGCCACCCACTCTGAGGACACCAGGAAGATGACAGTGAAGAAGGTGGGGAAGGTTTATGGTGTAGTATAGTTTGTGTCTGATGTGTACTGGCCTATTTGTAGAAGACGGTGTCTCAGTAAGACGCTTCCAATTGGCTTTGGTCAGCTGTCTCCCACCTGAAGGAGTTATGGACAGTTTGTGTCCATTGTCTAATAGTTAGTTAGACTGCTGTGAGGATGGCAATCCCCCCAGGAGATAATAGATAGAAGGGGGATGCAAAACTTGATGAGGCTAGTAATGCACAGTGTCGTGCAACGCAACATGCACTGCAGAAGACAGAGGAGGACTGTTAGTTTGGTCAGGTTTAAGTAGGGTGGCAGTGGTGATTAAGTAGAGTGAGGACAGGTGTGAAGGCAGATCAGCAATGTGTTGCAACTAATGCTGTTGAGGAGCTGTGTTCACGGCAACTAGTTAAAGTGTTGCAAAAGTATTGTAAACTGATTGGCAGTTAGTAACAGCTGGTGCTTGTTAAGTTAGTAGGGAGCTGCATTCAAGGAAACTACAGTAGTTAAAATATTGCATTCAAGTCTGGTCCTCTCTCCTGAATTTTTGTTAATTCTTATCACCATCAAAAACAAACAAGATTACCATCACAATAAACTTAAACGGGAGGCAGTCATATAACATAATTGGCTTAACAGCCAATGTGTATTACTTAACATTACTATTAAAATAGTACTCACTAATAGAAATGGGTCATTGCTTACAAGTTGCTAGCTACTGTATCCTATAAAGCCATCACTGAAAACCACATATTTAATCTAACTTCTGTGGTTTGGTCACTTCCTGTTCTTCAACAAACTCTAACTGGACTGAAGGCGACAAAGTTTTGAAAAAATTACAACTTTGCACAAGGGGGTGTTACGAGTCCACTGTGTTGTGGACGACCCCATTGAAATGATTGACATCCGGCGCAATGTAATGGAGTGCCTATAGTTAATGTGAATGAGGCATAACACCTGATGTCTCTGTCCAGCTCACAGACATCATCGTCAGCGAGGTGCTCCAGGGGGTGGACGGGACCGAGATCAGCTGCAGCTGGCCAATCATGGACAGTGAGAAGAAGTTGCTGCAGGCCACTGCACACGCTCATATCGAGCTGGGCTGCCCAGTCATCCTCCACCTGGGACGGAACCCTGGCGCATCACTGAGATAGTCTGCCTCCTGCAGGAGGCTGGAGAAGACATCAGCAAGACCGTCATGCCACACCTGGACAGGTGAGGGTTCTCAGGACCCAGACTGGACTGGATATGGAGGGGGTGACAGGACTTATGATATGGCTATGGCTAAGAGTTTTTCCTGGTCTGGAAAAACGATGGGCCCTACATGGGTTTATAATATAGTATAAACTATTCTACTTATAAATCAAGCTTCTATATACCTGTTATGTTTAGCAAGGTAATAATGCTTATTGTGGAGTATTTTCATCTGGTGAAGACAACGGTACAGTAGCTTCTGTGATGCGGGACTGTAAATTATTTGGAACAACCTGTTTGGAACAGAGATGCTGAACTATGCCTATAACCTGGAGTACAACCTGTCAGGACCCGGTGCGAGAAACAGTCACTAATAATTGGCAGAACCCAGAAGATGAGGCAGACACAGCAGTACTAGAGATGGTGGTTTAATAAAAAATAGATATCTTCCAAAATACAAAAGAAAATCCACAAAGTGGTAAAAACAGCAAGGGAAAAAACAAACCTCAAAAGACCAATCCAAAAATACACGAGAACAAAACCAGAGAACCTCTGGAAAATCCAACAAGAGAAAAATGTTCACAAAGGCTGGGGCTGGGTGCTAACATACAAACACTGAGCAAGGAACTAAGGAACACACAGGGTTTAAATACTAACAAGGGAATGACTTACAGGTGCAAACAATAATTAGGGCAAGAAAAACAAAAGGTACAAAAAAGGTGCAAGGGGGACATCTAGTGAACAAAACCAAACAGTCCTGGCCAAAACCTGACACAACCTGTTTGGAACAGAGATGCTGAACTATGCCTATAACCTGGAGTACAACCTGTTTGGAACAGAGATGCTGAACTATGCCTATAACCTGGAGTACAACCTGTTTGGAACAGAGATGCTGAACTATGCCTATAACCTGGAGTACAACCTGTTTGGAACAGAGATGCTGAACTATGCCTATAACCTGGAGTACAACCTGTTTGGAACAGAGATGCTGAATTATGCCTATAACCTGGAGTACAACCTGTTTGGAACAGAGATGCTGAACTATGCCTATAACCTGGAGTACAACCTGTTTGGAACAGAGATGCTGAACTATGCCTATAACCTGGAGTACAACCTGTTTGGAACAGAGATGCTGAACTATGCCTATAACCTGGAGTACAACCTGTTTGGAACAGAGATGCTGAACTATGCCTATAACCTGGAGGTGGACATGCCCAGTGACAGCCAGAGAGTCAAACTGTGAGAACTCTTTATGTTGCTACCAAACTACCTACAGATTTAGGATCTTTATTTAACCCTGTTTCCAACAGCATGAACATAATCCTGCAGGAACAGGAAATGTGAATTATTGTGTGAATTATAATTTATGGACATTTTTGTAGGGGTTGATACATGTTTAGTTAGGACAAATCAATTTTAAGTTGAAATTACAAACTTTAGAAGCCTTTTAAAATCTCAAATACACTACAGGTTTGCATTTCCTGCAACTAAAGGGTGATCAAATGAAGATCCTACATCCTGCACTAGAAAACCAACAGCCTAACAAGGTCTATGTGGTTGTCTCTATCTACTTCACGATACTTTACAAAATGTAAACAGCAAAATAACACCCATGTATCTGTTTCGTTGTGTGTGAGTGTGCGTGAGTGCAAGTGTGGACCTCCCTCTCTCCAGTGTGGCGTTCCTGGTCCAGGAAGGTTATGAGGACAACATTGTCATCGCCCATGACATCCACACCAAGAACCGTCTCACCAAGTACGGAGGCCAGGACTACTCACACATCCTGAAGAACATTGTGGCCAAGATGCTGAGCAGAGTGATCAACCAGATCCAGGTGGACAAGGCCCTCATAGAAAACTCTAAACGCTGGCTCACATTCAAATGAAGGATCATAATCAGATCACCCAGACAGAGGAAGGCTGCTCCGTAGGCCTTTCTCTTTTGTATCAGCTATTGAACCCAGTAAAAAATGCTTTTAAACATTTGTTATTACTTGCAAATCACCAAACATAATTGACGTCAAGAAGTTGACACTTTTTATTCTTGCTACTTCGCTGTGATGTACTGAATTGAAATGTATTATGGAGAAGTAAACATGGGGATTTCTTTTTATTGTTGAACATTCTGACAGCTGAGTGAGGAAATTATTCAATTTATTTCACATAAGAGCTATGACTGAATCAAAGCTTCAATTAATGTTTGTAATTAATCATTAATACTGTAAGCAAAAAACAAAACCATCCTGCTTGGCAGAGTGATCCTCAATACTATAGCCTTAGTCGCACAAAAAGACTAATTTCCATCCAAAATTCTCCGTTTGAAAAGAAATGGAAGACTAAATGTAAATGCGGCGGCAACACAGAAGCCCAATATAATTTAACAAGACAAAGCCAAGATTTCTGTCCAATCAAACTCAAGGACATGGTCTGCACATGATGCTTTACTTGTAAGTATTGTGCTGATTAGTTTTATTGAAAGCAGTAACTGCTCTGTCAGTAGTAATGACATTTCACAAACAGTCTTTGTGATAAGTAGTAGCATTAAAAAATATGTATTTCCCATTTGATATTTTTGTATTGCTAATAGAGACTAGGGTACCAAAAGGGCACTGACAGAGCTAACTCTTTCAAAGTGTTCTTAATCAGTATACTGGGCATTCAAAGCTTGTTAGATGAGTTGTTGCGGTGTCACATGGTGGGGTGGCTATAGGAGGGAGCTGGTTGGCCGGTAGGTCATCCTGAAGGACATGGTCTCTCCTTCTGGGAACAGGTGGCATCACAGAGTGACTTCACCACATGAGCAATGACATCACAGCAGACAATACATAACCATTATGTCACTTCAGGACAGTGTGTGATAGGATTAAAAAGTTAGGAAGTGCTGGTACCGTAGGAAAGTCTCCTGTGTTCTGATACATCACCAAATGGAACATTCAGAGGAAAAATGTGACCAAGGAATATTTTCTACTATTTTCAATGCTCTGTTTAAATTAGAATTTACTTTTTGATTTGTTGTTTTTTGTAGAACATGAATACTGTGCAGAAATCATTAAAATAGTTAGATTTATTTTCTCTGATGGCATGTTTTTCTTCCAGATAATGTAGCTATTTCCATATCAAATACTGGCTGTAGGCCTAATCAATCTTAGTCAAGCACTGAGCACTTAATTCATTCTCCAGGAAAATGTTGAATTGGACAGAAGGCATTTATATACATTATGATCATGATAGCTATTTTACACTCATGCAGTAGTCTGATAAAACACTAGTAATTGTCAGAACAACACTGCAGTAAGTAACCCAAGGTAAAGTAAGAAGATGCAGACAGAAACACACCAATCATTACTTCCTGCAGTACACTTTTAATCACCTCTATGCGTTGCCTATGTTTTCCTATTCCATAGACTCTAACATGAACTGAGATGCGTTACAAGACCAATTCAAACATTAATTAATTGACCCAATGGCAAAAGCAATGAAGCATGAACACCATTCCTGTTTAACCTGTTGTACATAATATGGGCTTATACACATGCAACTTTGACTCATCTCCTTCCATGTTTCCACGTGTTCAAGTTCATCACTGGGCATTGCATAATTTGGGGTTTTACGCACGAAAGGAAAGGTCTATTTAAGCGTGTTAATGTTCACTTCTGCGTCAAAATCCCCCAGTCTCTCTGTAACCACATGTCTTCTTAACGACAGCGGTGTAACCAATCCAAAAGAGAGAATAATAGCAGATGAAGGTGCAGTGAACAGCCTAATGTAGAATATATGGTGTTCTGTTAATCGGCGTAGACAATGAAGCCGGAGAAGGTGCTGTACTTGTTGTTGTTGCCCCCGTGCGCCTTGCCCCCGTCCAGCTTGATGTAGATCTCATCGCCGGGCTCGAGATGTAGGACAACACTGTTGCTGGCATAATCGTAGTTCTGGTCGGCGTCTTGGGCGATAGCGCTCGCTCGCACCTGGAGAGCATTGTTATTAGTCACCAATCTTTCTGATACCATGTTTTATTTATGTTCCGTTAACACAACAATCAATGTAGTATCATTTGGTCATGTTAGTGAACTGGAGTTTCAGTAATGAAAGGGGCGCAGAGCTGGAACTTCAACACCACTGACAGCGACGCTTTGATGAAAGCGGGGTACTTGCGTAAAACGCAGTTTATCTGTGCGTAAATTGTAGCCTAAGCTGTTTTATGTTTTGATTCCTAATCAACAGTTACACATTATAGATGAGAAAGAAGTGTTATGTTTCAGTGTAATTTGATTGAACAAGTCAGTATATGGCTCACCTGGTTGTTCTTACAAAGATCAGCCCACATACTGGTGCCATCCCCGCCTCGCATCAGCACATGGTAAACGAAGAAGTAGATGCCCGGTATCGAGCAGGTGAATTTCCCCGTCGTGGGGTCGTAGTGGTTGCCAAGGTTGGTGACTACGTCGTCAAATTTCAGAACTTCGTAGCCCTCGTGCTGTTTTTTCAGCCCGGCGTAGAAAGCTATCTTTGGAACCATGTTGTATGTGGCTGCGCTTATGGCACCTGTGGCTCCGTTAGCTCCGGGCGTTCCGGGTAGTCCTGGCGGACCGGGCTCTCCTCTCTCCCCAGGCGGGCCGGCAGGTCCGGGTGGTCCTGGCTCGCCATGAGGACCCCTAGGGCCAATTCTTCCTGTGCGTCCGGGCTCCCCTTTCGGACCTTGGATTAAGGTTGGTAGAGACTGGACCAAGCGGCTGTCTCTGATGGTATTGGCTTTGTCTGTGGCCGTGGACTTGGTCCCGTGGGGATCACACACCATCTGACAGGATCCGAGCATTTCGTACCGCGCGGATATTCCGGCGGAGTTGACCAGCACCGGAATCAGGATAACCAACACTAGCACCATGACTACTCCACAAACACCTGTCGCGATCATCCGCGTCCTACCGGCCAACCTCCGAAGTGGACGGTCTTCCAGTCTGCTTCTGGACGAAATCTTGCCGGATGAGAGGGATTCTTGTTGCCGGTGCACTTTAACGATCAGAAAATAAGAAAATAATGAATAAATGTGTGTGCGTAATCTATACAAGGCAGGCTGTTGAAATGTTGTCCCGCGTCCTTGTCTTGAAATGGTATTGATAAATTCAACTTTTACGCCCCACAAAGTCCATTCTTTTTTCTCCTTTCCGCACTGGTATGGCTCAATAACATCACATTGGAGCCTTTCATGTGTATTAAACTAACACTCGCAATAGTTTATAGATTTAGCATACACTTTCTACCTACGCTTTACGCCAATTGGGATAAAGCATACACATACAAGTTCACCTGCCACCATGCTACGATGTCTTCGAGATGGTCACAGTGATTACCTTTTCGTGAATGTTTGGAGAGGGGAGGGGAGTAGGCTAGCTCTGATATCAGATGGATGTTAAGGGAAAGGTACTCGGGGGGGGGGGGGGGGGGTTTGCAGTCTCATTTTTGAATGTCCACTAACGGAGTTGTTTGTAGAATGGCCTTTCTGGATGGCCACAGAGGACATCGGCTGTACGCTTGGTACCTGGTCACACCTCAGCTCCCCCTCTGTCCAATTAATCATTCCGGAGGAAATCAATAAAGTCAAAGAGACAGAGGGCATTTGGTGGGGGGTGGGTGTATGACCCCATATACATTGAAAGATGAAATGACGGGATACCTCGGAATGATAACGCAATCAACTGAGAGACATTTCATTTATTGAGGTTCAGATGTCAGATTCAGTCTTAGGGTGAGAGGTTGTCCTATCTCACCGTGGTAATTAAAGATCCCATGGCATGGATGTGAGATAACTTTAGAACCACAGAAGGTGTGTCGGAGTGTTGTGTGACTGATGAAGAGCTAATTGGTGCAGTCGGGGAGGGATGACGATAGGATGTTGCCATGGGTTACCATGGGTGGTGTGGCTGCGGAGAGGCAGAGGAAAGACATATTTTGGGAAGAACGGCATTGCAACAACAATGCAATAGGGTGATATTGATAAGGTAAAACGGTACTGATAGAAGTTGTTTGTTTCTTCACTGTAGTTGTGTACATTACAGCAGACTTGGGCAGAAAATAGTTGTATTTTGTATTTTATTTGAAAATAACAACTTTTCGAATACTCAAGGTAGTCGATTTTATATAACATTTTAACTAAAAGGCAACTATTTTCTTTGATTTTCCAATACAGGTCTCTTAACATTTTAACGATTTTGGATACCTCTCAGAAAACCAAATAATAAAAAAATATTTACTTGATGGCTGCCAAATATTTAATGAAGAACCAAAAACGTCAACAGTTAGTTGAATTAATCTAAATACTGTATATTATCACAAGCACATGGTTTAGAAGGCTCTTAGATATTAATCTTAACATAGCCTTTAGCCTAGAATGAAATACATGAGGGACATGGAATCACCTCTACATTAGAGTAGACTAACAAAATGACTAATACATTCATAATGAGTGACATATCCAGTAACACTTAACATCCAGTTCTTATACATGTGTAGTAACTTAGTAAATATTACAATAGCAACATTGTGGTTACATAGGACTTTGGAAATTGTTTTATGATTGCATAATATTGGAGTTATTGCACAAGTGGAATAAGGAACAGTCACTATTCCACTTGTGTACAGTAGTTACACAAACTCACAGCTCATTTCTATGCAATTAAAATGTAATTACCAAAGTATTATGTAACAACATGCTAATAAAATCTTGCTCCAAAAGTAATTACAGTTTGATTACACAGGCACAAGAACAATTTAATGTTAAGTGTTAAGGAGAATGCTAACGGTAACAAAATATGGCTGTTAAGTGTTGAAAGGAAACAAAATATCCCAAAACTGCCTTCTTGAGTCAACTACAGCTAAGGTAGGTTGAAAATCAAGTTAGTTTGTATTCTGAGTAAACTATCCCTTTAAAGATGGCATGGTGTGTGTTTGAAACAAGAACACTTACCCTCAGATACCTCCTCCCTCTGCAGCATTTTCAGATATCATACAATTTATTTCAGCTTTCAACCTTTTCAGTGGCATGTTGAAAGAGTCTTACGGTAGTTATGTGTCACAACTTATTTATACTTATCTGTACAAAATATAATTGGTTAATTGGTTTGACTTGATTAAATACACCTGGGGCAATGGACATTCAGTAGAATGGACATTTAGACATTTTCAGATATAAATGTATTGTGTAGATGAAATATAACTGTCAGAGAGATTGGAATAGTATAGGAGATTGTATGTTATCTCAAGTAGTTCCAGATTCAGCCCTGCCATTAGTTAAAAGCTGCCGATCCAATAGTTTCAGAAAAGTAATCACTTCCTGAGATCTGTATTCAAATATATTTTTTTAAAGTAGTTGATTTCTCTGATCTGTATTCAAATAGTTTTGAAAAGTAGTCACTTTCTGAGATCTGTATTCAAATAGTTTTAAAAAGTAGTCTTTCTGAGATCTGTATTCAAATAGTTTTAAAAAGTAGTCTTTCTGAGATCTGTATTCAAATAGTTTTAAAAAGTAGTCTTTTTGGGATCTGTATTCAAATAGTTTTAAAAAGTAGTCTTTTTGGGATCTGTATTCAAATAGTTTTAAAAAGTAGTCTTTTTGGGATCTATATTCAAATAGTTTTAAAAAGTAGTCATTTTTGGGGATGTGTATTCAAATAGTTTTAAAAGTAGTCATTTTTTGGGATGTGTATTCAAATAGTTTTAAAAGTAGTCATTTTTTGGGATCTGTATTCAAATAGTTTTAAAAGTAGTCATTTTTTGGGATATGTATTCGAATAGTTGTAGTCACCTCCAAAGTAACTATTTGTTACCCCGGGAAAATAGTTACTTTCCAAAAAGAATAGTTGAAACTACAGTTATCCCAGGTCTGCATTACAGTACATCACAGTGACATTACAGTGATATAGTAGCCTACTGTAGTCTAATTTAAACTCATGATCTTTAAGTCACACTGAATCACAGAAGGCCCATGCCAGCATGGGGGGGAAGAGGCCAGCCTGCAACAAGTGTTCACTGACTCAGCCTCCATATGTGGGTGTGTGGACACGTGCTCACGTGTGTGTGTTGTGTATGTACATGTACATCTACTTTCAAGAATGTATATACAGTATGTCATGTGAACGTGCTATGTGTGTCTGAAGGTATCCAACCCAGAATGTTGTTCAGTTCATAAGAACCCCTTTGCTGTAGACTATTAAAAGATTCAGTGGGTAAGATGTATAAACAAGGCGTAATGCTAAGCTTTGATAGGTTGCTTGGAGACTTCAGATTTTGCAATATGCAGTTAATTTACAATCAGCCTGGGACAGTGGCTCCTCCGAAGGATGAATGAATAAAACATCAAGCCAATTGATCAAAATGAAGACTTTTTCAGTATTCTAACGAGATATGAGGTGCGCTGTCAGTTCACCTAAACTTCTCGTTGTCAGTTAGTGAGAGAGTTCCATGAAATATGAATGACAGGTGGATAACCTGACTAGAGTGGCAAAATAGTATTCAATGCTGCCTGAGTCAATACAACTCTATATGCCTATAAGAATGATCAAGTGGATAACATTGTAGTGTAAAGAATCTTGTCATTACTATTCCACAAGTTTGGATAGCAAAATATACAATATATTCCTCACGTAAGGGGCCGTTAGGAATCTCATGCCAATGACACAAATGTATGTGTGTCAAAGTTAAGATATTGATTAAATTTGTCATTTTATCAATTAATAATCTGTCCTGTTTGTTGGATGGCTGCATGTTTCAAAGGATGCTTGTCACACATTCTGCTCTTTCTGCAGAATCTCTTTGTAAACCTTTTTCTCTCCATACAACAGTGAATGGCACAGATAGATAACAGTTCAACTCAGCAGGAAGGAGACGCAAGCGTGACCACACCACCACCCCCTCAAAGCGTGTCCTATACCAAAGTGTGTCTTGTAGCTTACCAGGCTAGCTGATCAATGGTGGTTACATCACCTCTAGAACCTATCAATTCTTATCACTGATTGAAATAGAAGCATCTCAAAAGCAAAACTACTGGTATTGGTCATATATTTAGAGAATGCATTTTGGGGTCTTAGCTGATTATGCATTCTGGCATTGAAAATGAGGTGCTACACAGACTTTAAAGTAGGCCTTCTGAAACAGACAGTAAAATGGACTTGGCACACCCTAACTGCAAAGGCATGTGACAGGTAGACACTAGACAAAAACAAATCCCCCAAATGAAAAAGAGAGGATGGATTCTTAGAGGGGCACCGATCCATGCTTCACTTGCTGGTGACATCAGTGGGGCGGGGTGTCACACTCTCTGCCAATGAGATTGAGCGGTGGCGAGGAGCTTAGTGGCAAATGAGATGGAGGATTGTAAACACGCCAGGGGAACACAGAGACACCGATCGATCAAGCCAGTCTGAGATTGATTAATTACTCTGGCTGCAAGAGGTTCTGAGGTGCTGCTGGAGTGACAGAGAAACCTGATCATAAAAAGATAGATCACCTCCCACCAATCTCCACTAGCTCTCTCACGCTTTATATTTGTTTACCCCTTTTATTAGGTAGAATGATAGGAATTATAGAATGATAGGTAGATTAGGTAGAATAATACATGTGTTATTCAAAAATGCAGAGTCATTGGGCTATCATGTTAACGTGTGATGGCAGAGGTTTATGAATGAGTGTGAAAGGAAGGAGGAAAACAGCAAGTGGTTACATAAGACAATAAGGTTACTAAAGAAAAAAAAAGTGGTTGGTCGTGGTGGATGTGTAGAGGTATAACGCAAACGTCATCATGGACAACTTTAGCATTTTAGCTAATTAGTAACTTTCCAACTACTTTTTAGCTACTTTGCAACTTAGCATGTTAGCTAACCCGTCCGTTAACTCCTAACCTTAACCCTAACATTAGCCACCTAGCTAACGTTAGCATTAGCCACCTAGCTAACGTTAGCCACAACAAATTGGAATTCTTATCTAATCATTCATATAGCAAATTTGTAACATAACGTAAAATTGCAATTCGTAACATATTCAAATTGTAATTCGTAACATCATGGACGTCCACATGAGAGAGAGAGAGAGCGAGCGAGAGAGAGAGAGAGAGAGAGAGAGAGAGAGAGAGAGAGAGAGAGAGAGAGAGAGAGAGAGAGAGAGAGAGAGAGAGAGAGAGAGAGAGAGAGAGAGAGGCAAATAATACATACAGTACACAACAATTGCAGGAAAAACACAAATCACAATCAGAAGTTAATTGCTTTCCCCTCTCATTCACTCTTCAAGTCATTACACTTCAGTTCAGTTCAGTAATCGCTCCACCACACCCTCTCTGATTGCAACATGAGTGGTGTCTGCATTTGGGTTTGGTCCCAGCTCTGACAGTAGTCACGCTTAGCAAACTACACTATCATCCGTCGCACATGACCTTGAATAAGCATGTACGAGAACAATGGAGTCCCTGATTGAAGATGAGAGTGTTCGGTACAACAGTTGATCTGAGTTCCCACAATGCAACAGGCAGCACATATCTTAGCGGCGCTTTAATTGCACTAAAATGACAATATGTAGTGAAAGGAGAGGAAATCATAGATTGGGCCAGGTCTGTAGTACTAGAGGCAGAGAAACCGACACAGTGTCATCATGAGACAATTGCTAGTTAAGCTTGTGTTTTCTTGTGTCCAAGAGCCTGCAATATAGAGATTTCTGTCATTTTGTATTGCTATATAAAATAGTTTGGTAGTGGTTGTGAAAATGTTTTTTCAACTGTAAGTTAACATTATTACATGGTTATTACATGTTAATATTCCAAAGTATACATGTAGATAGTATGGCAAAGTAGGTTATGGTCAGATATAAGGATCAGATAATCCACTGGGAATCAAGCCTTATCTGAATTTGTCATATTTGAACAATAGTACTAGTATGTTGTTGACACCCCATTTCTCCACTTGTGAGTTAATACCATGCAGCTAAATGCCATCCAATATCAGGACATCTGCTGGACACGGAGAAAAGGCTTTCTGGACAGATGGTCCCCCTCAGTCTATCTCTCTCTCAAATGATTTGTTTCAAACTTGTTGGCTTGATTGTTTCAATCACTTATTCACCCACTTGAATATCATGCATATCTGAATTATTATCCGAAAGAGGAGTTACCACTATAATGACAAAGAGATAACATTTTTGCTGTCTCTCAGGGAACAAAGATGTAGAACGGTGACTGTGTAAAACAAGCGCACACAATTAAATTAGTGAGAACTGTGAGGGGCTGTGAGGGGAGTAGTAAGGGCTGTGAGGGGAGATTGTAAGGGCTGTGAGAGGAGATGTAAGGGCTGTGAGGGGGGATTGTAAGGGCTGTGAGGGGAGGTTGTAAGGGCTGTGAGGGGAGGTTGTAAGGGCTGTGAGGGGAGATTGTAATGGGAGATTGTAAGGGCTGTGAGGGGAGATTGTAAGGGCTGTGAGAGGAGATGTAAGGGCTGTGAGGGGAGATTGTAAGGGCTGTGAGGGGAGGTTGTAAGGGCTGTGAGGGGAGATTGTAATGGGAGATTGTAAGGGCTGTGAGGGGAGATTGTAAGGGCTGTGAGGGGGGATTGTAAGGCCTGTGAGGGGGGATTGTAAGGGCTGTGAGGGGAGATTGTAAGGGCTGTGAGGTGAAATTGTAAGGGCTATGCGGGGAGATTGTAAGGGCAGATGTAAGGGCTGTGAGGGGAGATTGTAAAGGCTGTGAGGGGAGATGTAAGGGCTGTGAGGGGAGATTGTAAGGGCTGTGAGGGGAGATTGTAAGGGCTGTGAGGGGAGATTGTAAGGGCTGTGAGGGGGGGTTGTAAGGGCTGTGAGGGGGGATTGTAAGGGTTAGAGAAAGACTAAAAGGTGGTTAATTAAGAAAGGGGCTCTGTTTTGTCATGGATAATGAAGGCTGGCAGCTGCTGTGGAGAGAAGGAGGGAGAAAAATCTTTACAGACTAAAAGCTTGAGTTTTAATGGACTCACCCCAACTCCCTTTCCCACTCTGTAGGTATGGGGGCTCAGGAGGGCTGTCTGTACGGCTGGAGAGGAGGGTTTGGATGTATGGTTGTAAGGTGGTGCTGGCTGGTGTATTGTACGGTGGTTGTTGTGTAATGTAGGTAGTGGTGGAACATGATGTGCTTTTATCTTCTAGATCTGACAGACTCCGCAGGGGACAGACATCCTCTCCCAGGGGAGTGTGTGTGTGTGTGTTTGTTCAGTAACCTCCTCACTCACTCCCATGATAATTGTCATGCACGGCTGTTGTCTTCATAATTCAGAAAATCCCTGACAGCGTTTAAAAAACATTTTCTCTCACTTTAATAACCTTGAATTTCATTTTCCTGCTATTGAAAATTCTTCTCCCTGCTGTCTTTTCTTTGTCCAGGTTTTTCCATTAGTTTGCTATATAGAATGTACGATGGTGAAAATGTACACACAAAAAAGGGCCAAACTGAAACTATGAATATAAAAGACTATATGATGGAGATTTTCAATACAATAAAATCATCTTTCAATTTAAAATCATTGTGAAAGTTTCTCTAATATACAATACTTCCCTGTGCCTTTGTCTACAATACTGACAAAATCATTTCTACAGAGTTTGGAAATAATGTACTAGTGCTTTCAGATTCTTCATTTCATACAGCACTACATTACTGTACCATCATACTGGCCTTGACTTGTGATCATGACACACACACAAGGACACATACCCTCTTTCCCACACACACGCACACACACAAACACAACTGAGATGACAATTAATATAAATTCTATCAAGTATGCCAGATTGAACTGAATTTGATATGTCCCAACATAAAAAACTACAGCTCTTATCCTGATTTCTAAAAACTACATCTCCCAATATCCCGGGTGTTCATAATCACTACAGTTTTACATGTACAGTCGGAGTCCACCATTTCTTGGAATTTTGTAGGCTAAGGGGCTAAAGTGCATGATCAAGGCGACTGGCGACAGAGCCACTAACACAGTAGGCACTTAGTGACAGATACATTCTGGTAGTTTGGCTGGTAGACTGTGCGCATAGTGTTCAGTGTGCTATTCTCTTCTGATTGGGTGAAAGTTAGGAAGTTAAGGAGGATAGTTAAGAGTACTGCTGAGTGAATTTCTGGTGGAACTCCTTTACTTTAGCCAGTAAGATCTTCAGCTTGTCTGTGGGCGGCAGAATGGTCATCCTGGAACGAGGGAAGGAGGAAGGGAGAGAGAGAAAGGGAACTTTGAACGAAATGCAGGGCATTGGAAACTAAAAGCCATATATACTATTTTTCTGTTGCAAACATTTCTACCTTGTAAAGGTATATCAAAAAGGGAAATTATACCCATCTAAGTTTGTGAAAGGCTGTGATAAAATGTTTGAGTAAACTGGGTTGTCCAGACCTGAAGTGGTAGGTGCCGTCCTTCTGTCCGAAGCCACTTCCTGGGACCAGACAGATGCCAGTCTCCTCCAACAGCTTCATACAGTAGAACATGTCTGGAGCCTGGCCAAGCGCCTGGGGGGAGAGAAAGAGAGACTGAGAGGGAAAGAGGTATTACAGTGGGATGACACATACAGTACCAGTCAAAAGTTTGGACACACCTACTCATTCAAGGGTTTTTCTTTATTTTTACTCTTTTCTACATTGTAGAATAATAGTGAAGACATCAAAGCTATGAAATAACACATATGGAATCATGTAGTAACCAAACAAGTGTTAAACAAATCAACATATATGTAATATTTTAGATTCTTTCAAGTAGTCATCCTTTGCCTTGAAGACAGACTTTGCACACTCTTGCCATTCTCTCAACCAGCTTCATGAAGTAGTCACCTGGAATGCATTTCAATTAACAGGTGTGCCTTGTTAAAAGTTAATTTGTGGAATTTGGCCCATCAGTTGTGTTGTGACAAGGTAGGGGTGGTATACAGAATATAGCCCTATTTGGTAAAAGACCAAGTCCATATTATGGCAATAACAGCTCAAATAAGCAAAGATAAACTGTTTTTCAACGGGACAATGACCCAACACACCTCCAGGCTGTGTAAGGGCTATTTGACCAAGAAGGAGAGTGATGGAGTCCTGCATCAGATGACCTGGCCTCCACAATCACCTGACCTTACAGAGGTATTACAGTGGGATGACACATACAGTACCGGTCAAAAGTTTGGACACACCTACTCATTCAAGGGTTTTTCTTTATTTTTACTATTTTCTACATTGTATAATAATAGTGAAGACATCAAAACTATGATTGTGGAGGCCAGGTCATCTGATAAAGCACTCCATCACTCTCCTTCTTGGTCAAATAGCCCTTACACAGCCTGGAGGTGTGTTGGGTCATTGTCCTGTTGAAAAACAAATGATAGTCCCACTAAGCACAAACCAGATGGGATGGCGTATCGCTGCAGAATGCTGTGGTAGCCATGCTGGTTGTGTGCCCTGAATTCTAAATAAATCACTGACAGTGTCACCAGCAAAGCACCCCCCACCATCACTACTCCATGCTTCACGGTGGGAACCACACATGCGGAGATCATCCGTTCACCTACTTTGCGTCTCACAAAGAGACAACGGTTGGAACCAAAAATCTCTAATTTGGACTTGTCAGACCAAAGGACAAATTTCCACCGGTCTAATGTCCATTGCTCGTGTTTCTTGGCTTAAGCAAGTCTCTTCTTCTTATTGGTGTCCTTTAGTAGAGGTTTCTTTGCAGCAATTCGACTATGAGGTCCTGATTCATGCAGTCTCCTCTGAACAGTTGATGTTGAGATGAGTCTGTTAAGATGGTTTGGGATGAGTTGGACCGCAGAGTGAAGGAAAAGCAGCCAACAAGTGCTCAGCATATGTGGGAACACCTTCAAGACTGTTGGAAAAGCATTCCAGGTGTAGCTGGTTGAGAGAATGCCAAGAGTGTGCAAAGCTGTCATCAAGGCAAAGGATGACTACTTGAAAGAATCTAAAATATTACATATATGTTGATTTGTTT
>NC_092108.1:20565457-20590457 GCF_045679555.1 Salvelinus alpinus | reverse complement strand
CACACACACACACACACACACACACACACACATCCCCTCCTAACCCAGCTGAGACGGCAGCTCTGAAAATTGGCATCCAGCAGCAGCAGGATGACCAGGGGAGTCCGTCCTTCCTTCCACCATCTTGCTGAGTGATTTTGGGGGTCTCGCCTCCTCTGACCCAGGCCTGAATCACTGCTTCCACCCCTCTGAATGGATGAGCATGGGACTCTCTCACTGGGGCTGGGGGTCACGGGTGTCACCAATACCTCCTGGGACTACTTGGAAAACAATTGTTACTGAGGCGACTATTCTGGCTAAGAAAATAAAAATGAAAATTCCTGATTCACAATATTCTGCTGACACAAACTGTACTGTGCTGGCTCTGATATTTTCTTTTCACATTGTCCTTTCCAGCACAGTTTCAGCAGGCGTGGTGGATGTGTAACCAAGTGAGTGCAGTCAGGTTGGCTCAGCCCAGTAGGGTGATAAGAGCAGGCCTGTAAGCCTCTTCATTCAGGACTGAGTCTCTGCCAAGGTAAATGATTCATTCAGTCAATCCATCGATGTCTATAGTGGGTGCTACCTGGAATCTTTACAGCAACGAAAAACCCACAGGTGGTTGCTTTACTTACCATCGCCATGGCAACTGGTCGGTGGAAATTGGAGGAGTTGTGTACCGTCGTCGCTGTGGAGAAGAAAATGTCCTTTCACTTAGTGTAGTGCCTGCCTTCCTGCCTAGCTAGTGTTATGTGTAAGTGGTTGGTTTTCTACTAAGCTAAGTGTTTTAGGTGCTCTCTGACTCATCATTTAGCCACACAGTATCAGTGGTGTGTGTATCAGAGGAGGCTGGTGGGAGGAGCTATTGGAGGACGGGCTCATCGTAATGGCTGGAATGAAATCACTGGAACAGAGTCAAACATGTGGTTTCCAAGAGTTTGATGTGTTTGGTACCATTCCAGCCATTCCAATGAGACTGTCCTCCTATAGCTCATACCACCAGCCACCTCTGGTGTGTGTATGCACGTATGGGAGGAAGCCACCACTGTCCAGGTGGGTCGTGTAGCCCTCTGGGCCAGTCCACAGACAGACCAGGGTGGGGGGTGGAAGGTAGGGGATGTGGGGGTAAACTGGGCACTGTTGCCAGCCATCTGCCTGTCAGGGCCGCTCCATTACAGACCACTAACACACACACACGAAAACACACACACACAGGAACACACACGAGAACACACGCGAGAACAAACACATACAGAAACACACACACACACACACACGAGAACACACGCACACACACTCTCTGGGTCCAGTGCTCCCTTCACTATCACAGAAGGACAAAAAAAAAGACTTTCGTGAACGAACACTCACACCTTTTCAAATCAGATTTTTTTTCCCTTACTAGCTCTGACCTTGCTGATAGCTACTTTATTGACGAAAAAATGACTTACTATGACTGTGATATGTGGATGTCTCACCTAAATGCCTTAAGGTGAATGCACTGACTGTAAGTCACTAGATAAGAGCATCTGCTAAATGACTAAAACGAAAAAATATAAAAATGACAGTAACAGCCGTCAGAGAGATCTATGTTAGTCATTCATGCCTGAGTCACAGTGATATAGTGTTATAAAGTATAATTAGTCTTATACAGTAGTGTTATACAGTAACAGTAGTGTTATAGAGTAAGATGTGTCTTATACAGTAGTGTTATACAGTAACAGTAGTGTTATAGAGTAAAATTAGTCTTATACAGCAGTGTTATACAGTAACAGTAGTGTTATACAGTAACAGTAGTGTTATACAGTAACAGTAGTGTTATAGAGTAAAATTAGTCTTATACAGAAGTGTTATACAGTAACAGTAGTGGCATACAGTAGCAGTAGTGTTATAGAGTAACAGTAGTGTTATAGAGTAAAATCAGTCTTATACAGAAGTGTTATGCAGTAACAGTAGTATTATACAGTAACAGTAGTGTTATAGAGTAAAATTAGTCTTATACAGAAGTGTTATACAGTAAAAGTAGTGTTATACAGTAACAGTTGTCATGACGTTGGCCTCTTTGGGTATAGCAAGCCCCATCCCCCTCTCCCTGCCTCCCCCTTGCCTCCTTCAACTAGGCTGCTGTGGTCAGAGAGAGGTCGGAAATTCCTGAGGAGAAGACCCTGCCACATGGCCACACAGTATAAGAGGCAGGGTAAATTTTCATAGAGAACAAGGGAATTTCTTCCACCTCACAGAACTTGAGGTACAAACAAATTTCATGTTCCGGAGAAAGTATAAAAGATCGGTGAAGAATCCAGCTACGAACTGGTCCGTTTGTTACAACTTGGGGAAGCTCATGGGAGACGGTGTGGCCACATTTATATAATAGCCTCAGATATGAGGTTTACATCTAATTGTTGTATAAGATGAATGAGTGAGTATGATACTGTTTGTAAAATTGTGTAATATGATTTTGGACTGTTTAATGAAGGAAAATCCAATTCCCTTTTGATTTGAACTAAATCAGAGGACCGCCCCTGAGCCCAGTTAGGGTCAGGCATCCTGGGACAGCCCCTTTTCTGCAATTCCGAATAAAACCCAACTTTGAGAAATTATCACCAGACCATGTTTTTCTCCATTAGGAGGGGACGAAGGTTGCAGACCATTGCTGAATCTTTTAACCATACCACGTGGTTAAACTCTTAGACTATCGATACCGACAGAATAAGAACAAGTCTTTGATATTAATTACTAGTCTGCAGCTAGGAATTCGGTATCATTGAACGCGAAGAACGACAACCGCCAAAACATCCATTCTACAGCAACACAAGTGAATGTCACTGTGAACTAACCACTCTAACCACGACAGAGAGAGAGAGAGGACGGAAACTCTCCAACAGAAACTAACTTTTCAACAGCGATCAAGACGACACACTGAGCGTAAATATATATATTGATTGCAATTGTTCCCGAATGAGTGAGCGTTCATGTGCAAAGGATTAGCATTTCAATTGTTATAATTATTAACTCTGTAGTTACTTCTCAGTCGACCCCCACTTCCCTTCGGTCTAACAAGCCGCCATGCCGGTTTAGCCCACTAGGGCACATTCTCCTATCATTTCTTGTAACCATATGTTCTTTGTTTGTTTGTTTATGCATTTCTGTGAATTACTTAGTTAGTAATAAATAAATGATTTAAGACAATTGATGTATGGATGACTCATAGTGAAGACTGGGTTCGTGCAGATAACCAACAATTTACGACGTTTGGAATGAGAGTAACGTGAGGTAAAATACATAATTCATTAATCAGAAGACTATTGATCAGATATGAAAATATCTGAAAGGTTATATTGGGAAATTATAACTTTGTAATCTGAATATTTTCCTTGGTGCCCCGACTTCCTAGTTAATTACAGTTACATGATTATTCAGTTTAATCGCGTAATACTAATTACAGGAATCTTTGATAAAAACTAAGTCTTCAATTTAATGATAGTAAAGACATGACATATAAGTGTTATACCGTAACAGTAGTGTTATAGAGTAAAATTAGTCTTACAGCAGTGTTATACAGTAGCAGTAGGGTTATACAGTAACAGTAGTGTTATACAGTAACAGTAGTATGATACAGTAACAGTAGTGTTATACAGTAACAGTAGTGTTATACAGTAACAGTAGTATGATACAGTAACAGTAGTGTTATACAGTAACAGTAGTGTTATACAGTAACAGTAGTATGATACAGTAACAGTAGTGTTATACAGTAACAGTAGTATGATACAGTAACAGTAGTGTTATACAGTAACAGTAGTATGATACAGTAACAGTAGTGTTATACAGTAACAGCAGTATGATACAGTAACAGTAGTGTTATACAGTAACAGTAGTGTTATACAGTAACAGTTAGTGTTATACAGTAACAGTAGTGTTATACAGTACAGTAGTATGATACAGTAACATAGTGTTATACAGTAACAGTAGTATGATACAGTAACAGTAGTGTTATACAGTAACAGTAGTATGATACAGTAACAGTAGTATGATACAGTAACAGTAGTGTTATACAGTAACAGTAGTATGATACAGTAACAGTAGTGTTATACAGTAACAGTAGTGTTATACAGTAACAGTAGGGGTATACAGTAACAGTAGTGTTATACAGTAACAGTAGTGTTATACAGTAACAGTAGTATGATACAGCAACAGTAGTGTTATACAGTAACAGTAGTGTTATACAGTAACAGTAGTGTTATACAGTAACAGTAGTATGATACAGTAACAGTAGTGTTATACAGTAACAGTAGTATGATACAGTAACAGTAGTGTTATACAGTAACAGTAGTATGATACAGTAACAGTAGTATGATACAGTAACAGTAGTGTTATACAGTAACAGTAGTATGATACAGTAACAGTAGTGTTATACAGTAACAGTAGTGTTATACAGTAACAGTAGGGGTATACAGTAACAGTAGTGTTATACAGTAACAGTAGTGTTATACAGTAACAGTAGTGTTATACAGTAACAGTAGGGGTATACAGTAACAGTAGTGTTATACAGTAACAGTAGTGTTATACAGTAACAGTAGTATGATACAGTAACAGTAGTGTTATACAGTAACAGTAGTGTTATACAGTAACAGTAGTGTTATACAGTAACAGTAGTATGATACAGTAACAGTAGTGTTATACAGTAACAGTAGTGTTATACAGTAACAGTAGGGGTATACAGTAACAGTAGTGTTATACAGTAACAGTAGTGTTATACAGTAACAGTAGTGTTATACAGTAACAGTAGGGGTATACAGTAACAGTAGTGTTATACAGTAACAGTAGTGGTATACAGTAACAGTAGTATGATACAGTAACAGTAGTGTTATACAGTAACAGTAGTATGATACAGTAACAGTAGTGTTATACAGTAACAGTAGTGTTATACAGTAACAGTAGTGTTATACAGTAACAGTAGTGTTATACAGTAACAGTAGTATGATACAGTAACAGTAGTGTTATACAGTAACAGTAGTGTTATACAGTAACAGTAGTGTTATACAGTAACAGTAGTATGATACAGTAACAGTAGTGTTATACAGTAACAGTAGTATGATACAGTAACAGTAGTGTTATACAGTAACAGTAGTATGATACAGTAACAGTAGTGTTATACAGCAACAGTAGTATGATACAGTAACAGTAGTGTTATACAGTAACAGTAGTATGATACAGTAACAGTAGTGTTATACAGTAGTGTTATACAGTAACAGTAGTGTGAAACAGCAACAGTAGTGTTATACAGTAGTGTTATACAGTAACAGTAGTATGATACAGTAACAGTAGTGTTATACAGTAGTGTTATACAGTAACAGTAGTATGATACAGTAACAGTAGTGTGATACAGTAGTGTGATACAGCAACAGTAGTGTGATACAGTAACAGTAGTGTTATAGAGTAAAATTAGTCTAATACAGTAGTGTGATACAGTAACAGTAGTGTTATAGAGTAAAATTAGTATAATACAGTAGTGTTATACAGTAACAGTAGTATAATACAGTAGTGTGATACAGTAACAGTAGTGTTATAGAGTAAAATTAGTCTAATACAGTAGTGTGATACAGTAACAGTAGCGTGATACAGTTGTGTTATATAGTAACAGTAGTGTGATAAAGTAGTAGTATACAGGAACGGTAGTGTTATACATTAGTGTTATATAGTAACAGTAGTGTATTGCAGAAACGGTAGTGTGATACAGTAACAGTAGTGTGATACGTTAGTGTTATACAGTAGTGTAATAGAGTAACAGTTGTGTGATACAGTAGTGTAATACAGTAACAGTAGTATGATACAGTAATGTAATACAGTAACAGTAGTGTTATACAGTAGTGCCTTACACTAACAGTAATGTGATATAGTAGAGTTATACAGTAACAGTAGTGTAATACAGTAGTGCCTTACACTAGCGGTAATGTGATATAGTAGTATTATACAGTAACAGTAATGTGATACAGTAGTGTTATACAGTAACAGTAGTGTGATACAGTAGTGTTATACAGTTACAATAGTGTGACACAGTAGTGTTATACAGTAATAGTAGTGTTATACAGTAATAGTAGTGTTATACAGTAACATTAGTGTTATACAGTAATAGTAGTGTTATACAGTAACAGTAGTGTTATACAGTAATAGTAGTGTTATACAGTAACAGTAGTGTTATACAGTGACAGTAGTTTTATACAGTAGTTTTATTTTAGTTATAGTAGTGTTATACAGTAACTGTATTGTGATACAGTAACAGTAGTGTTATACAGTAACAGTAGTGTTATACAGTAATAGTAGTGTTATACAGTAACTGTAGTGTGATACAGTAACAGTAGTGTTATACAGTATGGTTATACAGTGACATTAGTTTTATACAGTAGTTTGATTTAGTAACTGTAGTGTTATAGAGTAACAATAGTGTTAGACAGTAACAGAAGTGATACAGTAGTGTTATACAGTAATAGTAGTGTTATACAGTAACAGTAGTGTTATACAGTAACAGTAGTATAATACAGTATTGTTATACAGTAACAGTAGTTTGATACAGTAGTGTTATACAGTAATAGTAGTGTTATACAGTAGCGTACTACAGTAACAGTAGTATAATACAGTAGTGTTGAACAGTAACAATAATGTGATACAGTGGTGTTATACAGTAACAGTAGTGTGATACAGTAGTGTTATACAGTAACAGTAGTGTGATACAGTAGTGGTATATAGTAATAGTGGTGTTATACAGTAACAGTAGTAGTATACAGTAATAGTAGTGTTATACAGTAACAGTAGTGTTATACAGTAATAGTAGTGTTATACAGTAACTGTAGTGTTATACAGTAATAGTAGTGTTATACAGTAACAGTAGTGTTATACAGTGACAGTAGTTTTATACAGTAGTTTTATTTAGTAATAGTAGTGTTATACAGTAGCTTTAGTGTGATACAGTAACAGTAGTGTTATACAGTAACAGTAGTGTTATACAGTAATAGTAGTGTTATACAGTAACTGTAGTGTGATACAGTAACAGTAGGGTTGTACAGTATGGTTATACAGTGACAATAGTTCTATACAGTAGTTTGATTTAGTAACAGTAGTGTTATAGAGTAACAGTAGTGTTAGACAGTAACTGTAGTGTGATACAGTAGTGTAATACAGTAACAGTACTGTAATACGGTAGTGTTATACATTGCGACACAGTAGTGTTATACAGTAACAGTAGTGGTATGCAGTATCAGTGGTGTGGTACAGTAACAGTAGTGTGATACAGTAGTATTATACAGTAACAGTTGTGTTATACAGTAATACTAGTGTGATACAGTAGTGTTATACAGAAAGAGTAATGTGATAGAATAGCAGTGTTATACATTAACAGTAGTGTTAAACAGTAACAGTAGTGTTATGAAGTAACAGTAAGTTTGTACAGTAGTGTTATACAGTAACAGTAGTGTGATACAGTAGTGTTATACAGAAACAGTAATGTGATAGAATAGCAGTGTTATACATTAACAGTAGTGTTAAACAGTAACAGTAGTGTTATGAAGTAACAGTAAGTTTGTACAGTAGTGTTATACAGTAACAGTAGTGTTATACAGTAGTGTTAAACAGTAGCAGTAGTGTTATATAGTAACAGTAATTTTGTACGGTAGTGTTATACAGTAATGGTTGTATGATACAGTAGTGTTATACAGTAACAGTAGTGTGATAGAATAACAGTGTTATATATTAACAGTAGTGTAATACAGTAACTGTAGTGCTATATAGTAACAGTAGTGTGATACAGTAACAACAGCATTATACAGTAACCGTAATGTGATACAGTTGTGTTGTACAGTAACGGTAGTGTCATACTATAGTGTTATACAGTGGTGTTATACAATAACAGTAGTGTTATACAGTGGTGTGATACAATAACAGTAGTGTTATACAGTAGTTTGATACAACGACAGTAGTGTTATACAGTAGTGTGATACAATAACAGAAGTGTTATACAGTAGTGTGATACAATAACAGTAGTGTTATACAGTACACTCCAGGGGCTACAGTGTTTCACGACAGTGTATCACGACCGTGTGTCTCACAGCCTATAGGCTACTACTGCTGCTGGGAATAGAGGACAGTCATCTCCTGTTTGATTGACACGCTCTGTTTGGATAAGGTCTTAGGGGTAAGAGGCAAAGTGACAATGTCAATAAGTGATATTTACACAGAGCACAAAGAGGAAGTCCCTCTGGAAATAAGATACCTATCTCGCCCAGTTGGTCTTTACCATTTCCTTCTCCTTCTCATTCTCCTTCTCCTTCTCCTTCTCCTTCTCCATCTCCTTCTCCTTCTCCTACTCCTTCTCCTCCTCACTCTCCCTCTTCTCCTTCTCTTATTCCCTCTCCTTCTCCTTCTCCTTCTGCTTCTCCTTCTCCTTCTCCTTCTCCTTCTCTTTCTCTTTCTCCTTCTCCTTCTCCTTCTCCTCCTCACTCTCCCTCTTCTCATTCTCTTATTCCCTCTCCATCTCCTTCTCCTTCTCCTTCTCCTACTCCTTCTCCTTCTCCTTCTCCCTCTCCTTCTCCTTCTCCTTCTCTTTCTCCTTCTCCTTCTCCTTCTCCTCCTCACTCTCCCTCTTCTCATTCTCTTATTCCCTCTCCATCTCCTTCTCCTTCTCCTTCTCCTTCTCCCTCTCCTTCTCCTACTCCTTCTCCTCCTCACTCTCCCTCTTCTCCTTCTCTTATTCCTTCTCCTTCTCCTTCTCCTTCTCCTTCTCTTTCTCCTTCTCCTTCTCCTCCTCACTCTCCCTCTTCTCATTCTCTTATTCCCTCTCCATCTCCTTCTCCTTCTCCTTCTCCTTCTCCTTCTCCCTCTCCTTCTCCTTCTCCTACTCCTTCTCCTCCTCACTCTCCCTCTTCTCCTTCTCTTATTCCCTCTCCTTCTCCTTCTCCTTCTGCTTCTCCTTCTCCTTCTCCTTCTCCTTCTCCTTCTCCTTCTCTTTCTCCTTCTCCTTCTCCTTCTCCTCCTCACTCTCCCTCTTCTCCTTCTCTTATTCCCTCTCCATCTCCATCTACTTATCCCACTCCTTCTCCCGCTCCTTCCCCCTCTCCTTCTCCTTCTAGCTCTACTTCTCCTTCTACTTCCCCCTCTCCTGCTCCTTCTCCTGCTCCTTCTCCTTCTCCTTCTCTTTCTCCTTCTCTCTCTCTCTCTACTTCTCCTTCTCCTTCTCCTTCTCCTTCTCTCTCTCTCTCTACTTCTCCTTCTCCTTCTCTCTCTCTCTCTACTTCTCCTTCTCCTTCTCTCTCTCTCTCCCTCTCCGTTTCTCTAGTTCTTTCCTATATGTGTCCCGATTCTCTCTCTCGCTCTACCTCTATCTTCCTCTTTCAAATGATGTCTCTCTCTTTCCTCGTGTTGTATTTTTGTCAGTCCGTCAGTCTGTTTGTCTTTCCCTTCCCCTTCCTCCTTCTTTCTCTTCCTCCATCAGGTCTTCCTGCCAGTGGTGATGGTAGCCCAGCTCTACAACACTAATCCTGTGGGAAGTGAAGTCTAGGCTCTTGTGGGGCGGCTGGGAGTGGATTTGTAAGAGAAACACCAGTAAGCCTCTTCCCCCTGTCTTAATGGCAGATTAGAGTGTTGCTCAGAGTTAAGTGGACAAACACAGACACCGCAGGGCTGGCGGGCAGGCAAGGGCGAGCAGGTGTCTAAACAGGCAGGTACAGGTGCAGGGTGGAAGAGTGCAGAGCTGAGAGTAGTTTAGAGTAAACAATGTGTCAGTTATCAGACAGAGGAAGAGATGAGAACAGCCATAGCGTACTCAGTGTTAAATGAATCATTTTGTTGTATAAAATGTTATTTTTTTATAAGAGATAAAAAACTGGGATATGGCTGACTACAGGCTGTTAAAAAGGAACTATGCTGTTGAAAATTCAAACAGTTCATGTAGTACTGTAACCCTCAAAGCAATTAACCCTGTGTTTGTGTCCACAAGAGAAGGTCATGTGATTAACATTTTACTGCAGTGGGCTAAATCAGGGTCACACAGAGTAATTCTTGGTAGTATTAAAAAGAATACACCTGAGCCATGTCAGATACAGAGTTGAAATTGATTCAATTTTGAATTTGCATCGCAATATAACAAAAGACTGAAATATAACAAAAGTATTTGATATAGAAACATTGGAATTTCATTGTAAAAAAAATTATTAAACTTTAATAACAATGAAATTATGAAAAATATGAATAACATTCCACCCATGAGGCCAAAGAGGACACTTTTGGTCATTGACTGCAGGAAAGGGCTATAACAGTAAGATATGTAGTTTTGGTTCACATGTTTCTGTTTGTACAATAGTACAGTCAGAAGGACCAAACCAGATAGATGATCAAATTCACTCTGTGCTGTGACTGAACTAACCTCATTTGTCAGGTGAGGAAGAACTCTCTCTCTCTCTCTCTCTCTCTCTCTCTCTCTCTCTCTCTCTCTCTCTCTCTCTCTCTCTCTCTCTCTCTCTCTCTCTCTCTCTCTCTCTCTCTCTCTCTCTCTCTCTCTCTCTCTCTCTCTCTCTCTCTCTCTCTCTCTCTCTCTCTCTCTCTCTCTCTCGAATTCAATGGGCTTTATTGGCATGGGAAACAAACATTTATGTTGCCAAAGCAAGTGAAATAGACAATAAACGAAAGGGAAATAAACAAGGGAAATAAACAGAAAACATTACACACACAAAAGTTGAATTTCAAATGTTATATCATTGGCCATGTACATTGTTGTAACAATGAGCAAATAGTTTTACGTATGATAGGGAAGATAAATAAACAGATACACATAGGTTGTATTTACAATGGTGCTTGTGCTCCACTGGTTGACGTTTTCTTGTGGTCACAAGTCCAGCTGCTGTGGCAGCACACTGTGGTATTTCACCTAATAGATAAGGAAGTTTATCAAGATTTGTCTTGTTTTCAAATTCTTTCAGGGTCTGTGTAATTTGAGGGAAATGTGTATCTCTAAAACAGGAGGCTGGTGGCACCTTTATTGGGGAGCACGGGCTTGTGGTAATGGCTGGAGCGGAATCAGGGGAATGGTATCAAATACATCAAACACATGGCTTCCATGTGGTTGATGCCATTACATTTTCTCCGTTCCAGACATTATTATGAGCCACCCTCCCCTCAGCAGCCTCATGTGGTCTCTAATATGGTCATACATTTGGCAGGAGGTTAGGATGTGCAGCTCGGTTTCCACCTCATTTTGTGGGCAGTGGGCACATAGCCTGTCTTTTGAAAGCCAGGCTGCCAATGGAGGCCTCCCTCGATAGCGAGGACAGGCTCACTTAGTCTCTCTCTCTCTCTGTCTCTCTCTCTCTCTCTTTCTCTCTCTCTCTCTCTCTCTCTCTCTCTCTCTCTCTCTCTCTCTCTCTCTCTCTCTCTCTCGTTCTCCCACACACTCACACTTCTTTGTGCTCATCCATTGTCACGCCAAACACATGTATGCCATGACGGACGAAAGAAACTAGGGTTGGCAGCAGCAAATACAGAATGGGACCAGGCTAGTGTCACATCACATTCAATGACCTACATCGAACACATTCATTGTAGCTAGAGACATTGTGTGACCCAGTGGGATCCAGTGGGCCCTGAGTGATGTCAGTATGCATGTCTGCGTCCAAAATGGCTGCCTATTCCCAAGTACACATTGGTCAGTAATTCATAGGGCTCTGACCTAAAGTAGTGCATAGAGGAGGAGTGCCATTTCAGATGCAGCCATGGTGTGTGAGGCATCCACAGTGCATCACATGATATGGATAGTCTCATATGTAGGGCACTGGTCATCTCTCCACCCATTACTTGTAGGATGTAGGGAACTGGTCATCTCTCCACCCATTACTTGTAGGATGTAGGGCACTGGTCATCTCTCCACCCATTACTTGTAGGATGTAGGGCACTGGTCATCTCTCCACCCATTACTTGTAGGATGTAGGGCACTGGTCATCTCTCCACCCATTACTTGTAGGATGTAGGGCACTGGGCATCTCTCCGCCCATTACTTGTAGGATGTAGGGCACTGGTCATCTCTCCACCCATTACTTGTAGGATGTAGGGCACTGGTCATCTCTCCACCCATTACTTGTAGGATGTAGGGCACTGGGCATCTCTCCACCCATTACTTGTAGGATGTAGGGCACTGGTCATCTCTCCACCCATTACTTGAGTTATGTAGGGCACTGGTCAACTCTCCACCCATTACTTGTAGGATGTAGGGCACTGGTCATCTCTCCACCCATTACTTGTAGGATGTAGGGCACCGGTCATCTCTCCACCCATTACTTGTAGGATGTAGGGCACCGGTCATCTCTCCACCCATCACTTGTAGGATGTAGGGCACTGGTCATCTCTCCACCCATCACTTGTAGGATGTAGGGCACTGGTCATCTCTCCACCCATTACTTGTAGGATGTAGGGCACGGGTCATCTCTCCACCCATCACTTGTAGGATGTAGGGCACTGGGCATCTCTCCACCCATTACTTGTAGGATGTAGGGCACCCGGCATCTCTCCGCCCATTACTTGAGGTATGTAGGGCACTGGTCATCTCTCCACCCATTACTTGTAGGATGTAGGGCACTGGTCATCTCTCCGCCCATTACTTGTAGGATGTAGGGCACTGGTCATCTCTCCACCCATCACTTGTAGGATGTAGGGCACTGGTCATCTCTCCACCCATTACTTGTAGGATGTAGGGCACTGGGAATCTCTCCACCCATTACTTGAGGTATGTAGGGCACTGGGCATCTCTCCGCCCATGACTTGTAGGATGTAGGGCACTGGGCATCTCTCCGTCCATCACTTGTAGGATGTAGGGCACTGGGCATCTCTCCGTCTATCACTTGTAGGATGTAGGGCACTGAGCATCTCTCTGCCCATCAATTGTAGGACGTAGGGCACTGGTCATCTCTCCACCCATTACTTGAGTTATGTAGGGCACTGGTCATCTCTCCGTCCATTAATTGTAGGATGTAGGGCACTGGTCATCTCTCCACCCATTACTTGTAGGATGTAGGGCACGGGTCATCTCTCCACCCATCACTTGTAGGATGTAGGGCACGGGTCATCTCTCCACCCATCACTTGTAGGATGTAGGGCGCTGGGCATCTCTCCGTCTATCACTTGAGGTATGTAGGGCACTGGGCATCTCTCCACCCATTACTTGTAGGATGTAGGGCACTGGGCATCTCTCCACCCATTACTTGTAGGATGTAGGGCACTGGTCATCTCTCCACCCATTACTTGTAGGATGTAGGGCACTGGGCATCTCTCCGCCCATTACTTGTAGGATGTAGGGCACTGGGCATCTCTCCACCCATTACTTGTAGGATGTAGGGCACCCGGCATCTCTCCGCCCATTACTTGAGGTATGTAGGGCACTGGTCATCTCTCCACCCATTACTTGTAGGATATAGGGCACTGGGCATCTCTCCGCCCATTACTTGTAGGATGTAGGGCACTGGTCATCTCTCCACCCATTACTTGTAGGATGTAGGGCACTGGGCATCTCTCCACCCATCACTTGTAGGATGTAGGGCACTGGGCATCTCTCTGCCCATTACTTGTAGGATGTAGAGCACTGGGCATCTCTCCACCCATTACTTGTAGGATGTAGGGCACTGGGCATCTCTCTGCCCATTACTTGAGGTATGTAGGGCACTGGGCATCTCTCGCCCATCACTTGTAGGATGTAGGCACTGGTCATCTCTCCACCCATTACTTGAGGTATGTAGGGCACTGGGCATCTCTCGCCCATCACTTGTAGGATGTAGGGCACTGGGCATCTCTCTGCCCATCACTTGTAGGATGTAGGGCACTGGTCATCTCTCCACCCATTACTTGTAGGATGTAGGGCACTGGTCATCTCTCCGCCCATTACTTGTAGGATGTAGGGCACTGGTCATCTCTCCACCCATCACTTGTAGGATGTAGGGCACTGGTCATCTCTCCACCCATTACTTGTAGGATGTAGGGCACTGGGCATCTCTCCACCCATTACTTGTAGGATGTAGAGCACTGGTCATCTCTCCGCCCATTACTTGTAGGATGTAGGGCACTGGTCATCTCTCCACCCATCACTTGTAGGATGTAGGGCACTGGTCATCTCTCCACCCATTACTTGTAGGATGTAGGGCACTGGGCATCTCTCCACCCATTACTTGTAGGAAGTAGGGCACTGGGCATCTCTCCGTCCATCACTTGTAGGATGTAGGGCACTGGTCATCTCTCCGCCCATTACTTGTAGGATGTAGGGCACTGGTCATCTCTCCACCCATCACTTGTAGGATGTAGGGCACTGGTCATCTCTCCACCCATTACTTGTAGGATGTAGGGCACTGGGCATCTCTCCACCCATTACTTGTAGGATGTAGGGCACTGGGCATCTCTCCGCCCATCACTTGTAGGATGTAGGGCACTGGGCATCTCTCCGTCCATCACTTGTAGGATGTAGGGCACTGGGCATCTCTCCGTCCATCACTTGTAGGATGTAGGGCACTGGGCATCTCTCTGCCCATCACTTGTAGGATGTAGGGCACTGGTCATCTCTCCACCCATTACTTGAGGTATGTAGGGCACTGGTCATCTCTCCGTCCATCACTTGAGGTATGTAGGGCACTGGGCATCTCTCTGCCCATCACTTGTAGGATGTAGGGCACTGGGCATCTCTCCGCCCATCACTTGTAGGATGTAGGGCACTGGGCATCTTTCGCCCATCACTTGTAGGATGTAGGGCACTGGGCATCTCTCCGTCCATCACTTGTAGGATGTAGGGTACTGAGCATCTCTCTGCCCATCACTTGTAGGATGTAGGGCACTGGGCATCTCTCCGCCCATCACTTGTAGGATGTAGGGCACTGAGCATCTCTCTGCCCATCACTTGTAGGATGTAGGGCACTGGGCATCTTTCGCCCATCACTTGTAGGATGTAGGGCACTGGGCATCTCTCGCCCATCACTTGTAGGATGTAGGGCACTGGGCATCTCTCCGCCCATTACTTGTAGGATGTAGGGCACTGGGCATCTCTCCACCCATTACTTGTAGGATGTAGGGCACTGCGTATCTCTCCGCCCATTACTTGAGGTATGTAGGGCACTGGGCATCTCTCCGTCCATCACTTTAGGTATGTAGGGCATTGGGCATCTCTCTGCCCATCAATTGTAGGATGTAGGGCACTGGGCATCTTTCGCCCATCACTTGTAGGATGTAGGGCACTGGGCATCTCTCCGTCCATCACTTGTAGGATGTAGGGCACTGAGCATCTCTCTGCCCATCACTTGTAGGATGTAGGGCACTGGGCATCTTTCGCCCATCACTTGTAGGATGTAGGGCACTGGGCATCTCTCGCCCATCACTTGTAGGATGTAGGGCACTGGGCATCTCTCCGCCCATTACTTGAGGTATGTAGGGCACTGGGCATCTCTCCGCCCATCACTTGTAGGATGTAGGGCACTGAGCATCTCTCTGCCCATCACTTGCAGGATGTAGGGCACTGGGCATCTCTCGCCCATCACTTGTAGGATGTAGGACACTGGGCATCTCTCGCCCATCACTTGTAGGATGTAGGGCACTGGGCATCTCTCGCCCATCACTTGTAGGATGTAGGGCACTGGGCATCTCTCGCCCATCACTTGTAGGATGTAGGGCACTGGGCATCTCTCGCCCATCACTTGTAGGATGTAGGGCACTGGGCATCTGTCGCCCATCACTTGTAGACTGGCTCATCTGTAAAGGTGTGTACAGTATGCAGTGTGACTGCTGATGCTGATTCTGCCGTAGTGAACCTCTTCTGATGCGTGGACTGGTCACGTCTACCTACATAGAGAGACTGGAGGATGGCCTGAACATGCTGTAGAGATGTATACACACACACACTGCACACTTACATACACATACACAAGACACGCATGCAGGCACACACACCGACAGACAAACATACAGAGATGCAGAAACAGGCACACACACCGACAGACAGACATACAGAGATGCAGAAACAGGCACACACACCGACAGACAGACATACAGAGATGCAGAAACAGGCACACAAACCGACAGATAGACATACAGAGATGCAGAAACAGGCACACACACCGACAGACAGACATACAGAGATGCAGAAACAGGCACACACACCGACAGACAGACATACAGAGATGCAGAAACAGGCACACACACCGACAGACAGACATACAGAGATGCAGAAACAGGCACACACACCGACAGACAGACATACAGAGATGCAGAAACAGGCACACACACCGACAGACAGACATACAGAGATGCAGAAACAGGCACACACACCGACAGACAGACATACAGAGATGCAGAAACAGGCACACACACCGACAGACAGACATACAGAGATGCAGAAACAGGCACACACACCGACAGACAGACATACAGAGATGCAGAAACAGGCACACACACTGACAGACAGACATACAGAGATGCAGAAACAGGCACACACACCGACAGACAGACATACAGAGATGCAGAAACAGGCACACACACTGACAGACAGACATACAGAGATGCAGAAACAGGCACACACACCGACAGACAGACATACAGAGATGCAGAAACAGACACACACACTGACAGACAGACATACAGAGATGCAGAAACAGGCACACACACCGACAGATAGACATACAGAGATGCAGAAACAGACACACACACTGACAGACAGACAGACATACAGAGATGCAGAAACAGACACACACACTGACAGACAGACAGACATACAGAGATGCAGAAACAGACACACACACTGACAGACAGACATACAGAGATGCAGAAACAGGCACACACACCGACAGACAGACATACAGAGATGCAGAAACAGACACACACACTGACAGACAGACAGACATACAGAGATGCAGAAACAGACATACACACTGACAGACAGACATACAAAGATGCAGAAACAGGCACACACACCGACAGACAGACATACAGAGATGCAGAAACAGACACACACACCGACAGACAGACATACAGAGATGCAGAAACAGGCAACCACACCGACAGACAGACATACAGAGATGCAGAAACAGACACACACACTGACAGACAGACAGACATACAAAGATGCAGAAACAGGCACACACACCGACAGACAGACATACAGAGATGCAGAAACAGACACACACACTGACAGACAGACATACAGAGATGCAGAAACAGGCACACACACTGACAGACAGACAGACAGACATACAGAGATGCAGAAACAGACACACACACTGACAGACAGACAGACATACAGAGATGCAGAAACAGGCACACACACCGACAGACAGACATACAGAGATGCAGAAACAGGCACACACACCGACAGACAGACATACAGAGATGCAGAAACAGGCACACACACTGACAGACAGACATACAGAGATGCAGAAACAGGCACACACACCGACAGACAGACATACAGAGATGCAGAAACAGGCACACACACTGACAGACAGACATACAGAGATGCAGAAACAGGCACACACACCGACAGACAGACATACAGAGATGCAGAAACAGACACACACACTGACAGACAGACATACAGAGATGCAGAAACAGGCACACACACCGACAGATAGACATACAGAGATGCAGAAACAGACACACACACTGACAGACAGACAGACATACAGAGATGCAGAAACAGACACACACACTGACAGACAGACAGACATACAGAGATGCAGAAACAGACACACACACTGACAGACAGACATACAGAGATGCAGAAACAGGCACACACACCGACAGACAGACATACAGAGATGCAGAAACAGACACACACACTGACAGACAGACAGACATACAGAGATGCAGAAACAGACACACACACTGACAGACAGACATACAAAGATGCAGAAACAGGCACACACACCGACAGACAGACATACAGAGATGCAGAAACAGACACACACACCGACAGACAGACATACAGAGATGCAGAAACAGGCAACAACACCGACAGACAGACATACAGAGATGCAGAAACAGACACACACACTGACAGACAGACAGACATACAAAGATGCAGAAACAGGCACACACACCGACAAACAGACATACAGAGATGCAGAAACAGACACACACACTGACAGACAGACATACAGAGATGCAGAAACAGGCACACACACTGACAGACAGACAGACATACAGAGATGCAGAAACAGACACACACACTGACAGACAGACAGACATACAGAGATGCAGAAACAGACACACACACTGACAGACAGACATACAGAGATGCAGAAACAGGCACACACACCGACAGACAGACATACAGAGATGCAGAAACAGACACACACACTGACAGACAGACAGACATACAGAGATGCAGAAACAGACACACACACTGACAGACAGACATACAAAGATGCAGAAACAGGCACACACACCGACAGACAGACATACAGAGATGCAGAAACAGGCACACACACCGACAGACAGACATACAGAGATGCAGAAACAGACACACACACCGACAGACAGACATACAGAGATGCAGAAACAGGCAACCACACCGACAGACAGACATACAGAGATGCAGAAACAGGCACACACACCGACAGACAGACATACAGAGATGCAGAAACAGACACACACACCGACAGACAGACATACAGAAATGCAGAAACAGACACACACACCGACAGACAGACATACAGAGATGCAGAAACAGACACCCACACACCGACAGACAGACATACAGAGATGCAGAAACAGGCACACACACCGACAGACAGACATACAGAGATGCAGAAACAGGCACACACACCGACAGACAGACATACAGAGATGCAGAAACAGGCACACACACCGACAGACAGACATACAGATATGCAGAAACAGGCACACACACCGACAGACAGACATACAGAGATGCAGAAACAGGCACACACACCGACAGACAGACATACAGAGATGCAGAAACAGGCACACACACCGACAGACAAACATACAGAGATGCAGAAACAGACACACACACTGACAGACAGACATACAGAGATGCAGAAACAGACACACACACCGACAGACAGACATACAGAGATGCAGAAACAGGCACACACACCGACAGACAGACATACAGAGATGCAGAAACAGGCACACACACTGACAGACAGACATACAGAGATGCAGAAACAGGCACACACACCGACAGACAGACATACAGAGATGCAGAAACAGGCACACACACTGACAGACAGACATACAGAGATGCAGAAACAGGCACACACACCGACAGACAGACATACAGAGATGCAGAAACAGACACACACACTGACAGACAGACATACAGAGATGCAGAAACAGGCACACACACCGACAGATAGACATACAGAGATGCAGAAACAGACACACACACTGACAGACAGACAGACATACAGAGATGCAGAAACAGACACACACACTGACAGACAGACAGACATACAGAGATGCAGAAACAGACACACACACTGACAGACAGACATACAGAGATGCAGAAACAGGCACACACACCGACAGACAGACATACAGAGATGCAGAAACAGACACACACACTGACAGACAGACAGACATACAGAGATGCAGAAACATACATACACACTGACAGACAGACATACAAAGATGCAGAAACAGGCACACACACCGACAGACAGACATACAGAGATGCAGAAACAGACACACACACCGACAGACAGACATACAGAGATGCAGAAACAGGCAACCACACCGACAGACAGACATACAGAGATGCAGAAACAGACACACACACTGACAGACAGACAGACATACAAAGATGCAGAAACAGGCACACACACCGACAGACAGACATACAGAGATGCAGAAACAGACACACACACTGACAGACAGACATACAGAGATGCAGAAACAGGCACACACACTGACAGACAGACAGACATACAGAGATGCAGAAACAGACACACACACTGACAGACAGACAGACATACAGAGATGCAGAAACAGGCACACACACCGACAGACAGACATACAGAGATGCAGAAACAGGCACACACACCGACAGACAGACATACAGAGATGCAGAAACAGGCACACACACTGACAGACAGACATACAGAGATGCAGAAACAGGCACACACACCGACAGACAGACTTACAGAGATGCAGAAACAGGCACACACACTGACAGACAGACATACAGAGATGCAGAAACAGGCACACACACCGACAGACAGACATACAGAGATGCAGAAACAGACACACACACTGACAGACAGACATACAGAGATGCAGAAACAGGCACACACACCGACAGATAGACATACAGAGATGCAGAAACAGACACACACACTGACAGACAGACAGACATACAGAGATGCAGAAACAGACACACACACTGACAGACAGACAGACATACAGAGATGCAGAAACAGACACACACACTGACAGACAGACATACAGAGATGCAGAAACAGGCACACACACCGACAGACAGACATACAGAGATGCAGAAACAGACACACACACTGACAGACAGACAGACATACAGAGATGCAGAAACAGACACACACACTGACAGACAGACAGACATACAGAGATGCAGAAACAGGCACACACACCGACAGACAGACATACAGAGATGCAGAAACAGACACACACACCGACAGACAGACATACAGAGATGCAGAAACAGACACACACACCGACAGACAGACATACAGAGATGCAGAAACAGACACACACACCGACAGACAGACATACAGAGATGCAGAAACAGGCAACCACACCGACAGACAGACATACAGAGATGCAGAAACAGACACACACACTGACAGACAGACAGACATACAAAGATGCAGAAACAGGCACACACACCGACAAACAGACATACAGAGATGCAGAAACAGACACACACACTGACAGACAGACATACAGAGATGCAGAAACAGGCACACACACTGACAGACAGACAGACATACAGAGATGCAGAAACAGACACACACACTGACAGACAGACAGACATACAGAGATGCAGAAACAGACACACACACTGACAGACAGACATACAGAGATGCAGAAACAGGCACACACACCGACAGACAGACATACAGAGATGCAGAAACAGACACACACACTGACAGACAGACAGACATACAGAGATGCAGAAACAGACACACACACTGACAGACAGACATACAAAGATGCAGAAACAGGCACACACACCGACAGACAGACATACAGAGATGCAGAAACAGGCACACACACCGACAGACAGACATACAGAGATGCAGAAACAGACACACACACCGACAGACAGACATACAGAGATGCAGAAACAGGCAACCACACCGACAGACAGACATACAGAGATGCAGAAACAGGCACACACACCGACAGACAGACATACAGAGATGCAGAAACAGACACACACACCGACAGACAGACATACAGAGATGCAGAAACAGACACACACACCGACAGACAGACATACAGAGATGCAGAAACAGACACACACACCGACAGACAGACATACAGAGATGCAGAAACAGGCACACACACCGACAGACAGACATACAGAGATGCAGAAACAGGCACACACACCGACAGACAGACATACAGAGATGCAGAAACAGGCACACACACCGACAGACAGACATACAGATATGCAGAAACAGGCACACACACCGACAGACAGACATACAGAGATGCAGAAACAGGCACACACACCGACAGACAGACATACAGAGATGCAGAAACAGGCACACACACCGACAGACAAACATACAGAGATGCAGAAACAGGCACACACACCGACAGACAGACATACAAAGATGCAGAAACAGGCACACACACCGACAGACAAACATACAGAGATGCAGAAACAGACACACACACCGACAGACAGACATACAGAGATGCAGAAACAGGCACACACACCGACAGACAGACATACAGAGATGCAGAAACAGGCACACACACCGACAGACAGACATACAGAGATGCAGAAACAGGCACACACACCGACAGACAGACATACAGAGATGCAGAAACAGACACACACACTGACAGACAGACATACAGAGATGCAGAAACAGGCACACACACCGACAGACAGACATACAGAGATGCAGAAACAGACACACACACCGACAGACAGACATACAGAGATGCAGAAACAGGCACACACACCGACAGACAGACATACAGAGATGCAGAAACAGGCACACACACCGACAGACAGACATACAGAGATGCAGAAACAGACACACACACCGACAGACAAACATACAGAGATGCAGAAACAGGCACACACACCGACAGACAGACATACAGAGATGCAGAAACAGGCACACACACCGACAGACAGACATACAGAGATGCAGAAACAGGCACACACACCGACAGACAGACATACAGAGATGCAGAAACAGGCACACACACCGACAGACAGACATACAGAGATGCAGAAACAGGCACACACACCGACAGATAGACATACAGAGATGCAGAAACAGACACACACACTGACAGACAGACAGACATACAGAGATGCAGAAACAGACACACACACTGACAGACAGACAGACATACAGAGATGCAGAAACAGACACACACACTGACAGACAGACAGACATACAAAGATGCAGAAACAGGCACACACACCGACAGACAGACATACAGAGATGCAGAAACAGACACACACACTGACAGACAGACATACAGAGATGCAGAAACAGGCACACACACTGACAGACAGACAGACATACAGAGATGCAGAAACAGACACACACACTGACAGACAGACAGACATACAGAGATGCAGAAACAGACACACACACTGACAGACAGACATACAGAGATGCAGAAACAGGCACACACACCGACAGACAGACATACAGAGATGCAGAAACAGACACACACACTGACAGACAGACAGACATACAGAGATGCAGAAACAGACACACACACTGACAGACAGACATACAAAGATGCAGAAACAGGCACACACACCGACAGACAGACATACAGAGATGCAGAAACAGGCACACACACCGACAGACAGACATACAGAGATGCAGAAACAGACACACACACCGACAGACAGACATACAGAGATGCAGAAACAGGCAACCACACCAACAGACAGACATACAGAGATGCAGAAACAGGCACACACACCGACAGACAGACATACAGAGATGCAGAAACAGACACACACACTGACAGACAGACATACAGAGATGCAGAAACAGACACACACACCGACAGACAGACATACAGAGATGCAGAAACAGACACACACACCGACAGACAGACATACAGAGATGCAGAAACAGACACACACACCGACAGACAGACATACAGAGATGCAGAAACAGGCACACACACCGACAGACAGACATACAGAGATGCAGAAACAGGCACACACACCGACAGACAGACATACAGAGATGCAGAAACAGGCACACACACCGACAGACAGACATACAGAGATGCAGAAACAGGCACACACACCGACAGACAGACATACAGAGATGCAGAAACAGGCACACACACCGACAGACAGACATACAGAGATGCAGAAACAGGCACACACACCGACAGACAAACATGCAGAGATGCAGAAACAGGCACACACACCGACAGACAGACATACAAAGATGCAGAAACAGGCACACACACCGACAGACAAACATACAGAGATGCAGAAACAGACACACACACCGACAGACAGACATACAGAGATGCAGAAACAGGCACACACACCGACAGACAGACATACAGAGATGCAGAAACAGGCACACACACCGACAGACAGACATACAGAGATGCAGAAACAGGCACACACACCGACAGACAGACATACAGAGATGCAGAAACAGACACACACACTGACAGACAGACAGACATACAGAGATGCAGAAACAGACACACACACTGACAGACAGACATACAAAGATGCAGAAACAGGCACACACACCGACAGACAGACATACAGAGATGCAGAAACAGGCACACACACCGACAGACAGACATACAGAGATGCAGAAACAGACACACACACTGACAGACAGACATACAGAGATGCAGAAACAGGCAACCACACCGACAGACAGACATACAGAGATGCAGAAACAGGCACACACACCGACAGACAGACATACAGAGATGCAGAAACAGACACACACACCGACAGACAGACATACAGAGATGCAGAAACAGACACACACACCGACAGACAGACATACAGAGATGCAGAAACAGACACACACACCGACAGACAGACATACAGAGATGCAGAAACAGGCACACACACCGACAGACAGACATACAGAGATGCAGAAACAGGCACACACACCGACAGACAGACATACAGAGATGCAGAAACAGGCACACACACCGACAGACAAACATACAGATATGCAGAAACAGGCACACACACCGACAGACAGACATACAGAGATGCAGAAACAGGCACACACACCGACAGACAGACATACAGAGATGCAGAAACAGGCACACACACCGACAGACAAACATACAGAGATGCAGAAACAGGCACACACACCGACAGACAGACATACAAAGATGCAGAAACAGGCACACACACCGACAGACAAACATACAGAGATGCAGAAACAGACACACACACCGACAGACAGACATACAGAGATGCAGAAACAGGCACACACACCGACAGACAGACATACAGAGATGCAGAAACAGGCACACACACCGACAGACAGACATACAGAGATGCAGAAACAGGCACACACACCGACAGACAGACATACAGAGATGCAGAAACAGACACACACACTGACAGACAGACATACAGAGATGCAGAAACAGGCACACACACCGACAGACAGACATACAGAGATGCAGAAACAGACACACACACCGACAGACAGACATACAGAGATGCAGAAACAGGCACACACACCGACAGACAGACATACAGAGATGCAGAAACAGGCACACACACCGACAGACAGACATACAGAGATGC